>NC_143562.1:59707500-60015000 GCF_054136105.1 Typopeltis vanoorti
TGAAAGGAGCAAGTGTGAGTTATGGGGGGTTTTTTTTTGCATGTAGGGTGGTTGAACTATGGAATTCATTGCCTGATGGTGAATGGATTTAAGGAGTAGTATGATAGACGTTGTGGTGTTTAAAATGGGCTTCCCATGATGAGTTTTATTAACTCTTTGGAGAACCAGAATAATGTATGTTAGTAGATGGTTATTTCAAATAATATTCAGTTATTAGACTTAAAAGTGCCCACTGGGTGGAAAGAAGGTATGATAGTGTCCAGGAATGCAGGTATCAAACTGTAGACCAGTTTGTATTTCTTCTTTAGTTAATTTGGAGAAATTAGTGAGATTCACTACCATTGATAAGACAAATAAGAATAAACAAATTAATGTTTATCATATTTGTATTTGCAAATTGACAGTCACTGAGAATAAAGTGCGATTTTTGTTTAGAGCCAGGAATAACTGTCTTTCAAATATCAAAGAGTGGATCTTTCACAACATTTAGAGAAGTATTTTTGAAATGACACTTTCTCATTTGTGTTCTGTTTTCACATGAGAGGATTTATATAGTATGCAAGTTGTCAATTAGTTGATAAACTAGTAGTACCATCCATTATTAAAAAACTTAAAACTTGACTAACTTGGATTCTCACCATTCCCTTGCAATGAGTGGAAACACCAAGCAGAGTGAAAAATTATATAATTGAATTTTGTGCAAGGAAACATGCTGTCAGTTTTCCAATCTTTTCAAAAGGCTCTTAATCTAATTTTTGAGTAGTTTTGTAGCAGTGATTCAACTCCTAATTATTCAATCATGGAATCATAACTTTAGCATGTTCTGCAGCTGATGTAATCAGTCACCAAGGTTTTCCAAACCTGTCAGAGTTAGCGCCAGGATTTTTCTACAGAAAAGAGGGTTTTGTATATGTATAAAAGTAAGCTTTAAAAATAATAAATTGATTGAAATTAAAAATATAATTGACAAGTATAATGTACAGATGATTGTAATTTTTTAAGTTTTAGTGTAAGTTTTAATGTTAACACAACAAACTATATTATTTTTGTTCTGCACTACAAGTAAGCAATGTAGACTAATTGTATGCCAAGTTTCCTAAGGAACTGCATAGAAGTTTCATGTGTTGTATGTTTGTCATACAGTCAACTCTCGGTGTCTGAAATAACATGAATAGGAATATAAGCCACAACAAAATAAATTTGTTGAATTGTGGATGTAGAGACTTAAGAATTCCATGAACTGCAAGAATGACTCGGAAGGTTTTAGAGAATGTAAAGGAGAGTATAAGCCATACAAAATAAATACTGAATAACTATGGTTGAAAGTTATGTTTAACTGGAATGTGAAAGCTGGATCATTAAGAAGAATGACAAAGTGTATCGTTTGAATTATGGATGTGGAAGAGAAGAATCCAATTGGCTGCAGAAATAAGGTTTTAGAGAAAGTAAGGAAAGACAAAATGCTCCTTGTAAGCAGTGATAGAAGTTAATGTTAATTGAGCATATGTGAGCAGAGGAATCATTGAAAATTAGTTATTATTACGCGACACCGCCAGGGAGTCCAAAGGCTCATTGAGGGAGGCACCTACTTTATAACTCTGTCTCCACCACTCAATCCACCACCACTAGTATTTTTACAGTCACAAACGTTTATGCCCACTGTGGGATGGGATTCGAACCTGCAGCCTTTCGGCTGGAGAGTGGATATGCTAACCGCTCGGCCAACTAGGCCTTAGTTAAGTTGGAGACTATTCAGGACATAAGAAAGAGGAAGATAGTGAAAGAGTTGGACAACATAAAAGAGAAAGCCTTTGTTCACAAAGATCAAGAGTCTGAAATGACAAACCAAAAACTGGATTTACTGCTTCTGTGAAACTACCATAGTTCTTGTGCCTTAGTGTTTAGAGCATCTTCATGATGATTTTCAAATTAAGATGATGTGCCAATAAAAACTCAAGCTACTGGTGCATGATATAGTGGCAAGGTCTGAAATATATTAAGGTGCTAACTGTACACACATTTAATCAAGAGACAAAATATTAATTTTAAAAAAGACCTGGCTACAGAATGTGCATAGAACTATTTCCTGTGATAGGGATAATTTCAGACCATTTTCATTCAGATCTAGATGGTGAAGCAAGGTTTCACAACTTGTATAAATGTTCCATAAGAGGACTAGTTTTTGGAAGAACCTGAATCTTCTTTGAAAGGGTTTGATGGAGATGGCATGTTCTGCAAATCATGACTGTTCCAACTCGTAGTGTAATGTAGTCAAGGTGTTCATCGTGATGAACAGCCACTGATCTACCAATTTAGCCAAAATATGATAACCTACAATTTGATAGGCTCAAACATTGATAGATGAGAGCTTGTGGATTGCAGAGATTGGTTGATATGCGAAGAAGAGGGGATATGATAGAAACATTTAAATTACTGAAAGGTTTTTATAGGATTGATGCAGGGGAAATGTTTCAGCTGTGTGATAGGTTTAAGTTTATCCTTTGCAGAGACTTAGAAAGAAATTTTGTTAACCACCTTACTGGCCATTATGGATCAAGTACGCATCCTCATACACTTTGCATCCATCATATGATATAGGAAATGGCTTAAAGGGAGATATTCAGTTGTTTGCTGATGTTGAAAGTTTGCAGGATGATTTAAATAAGCTGGTAAAATGGGCAAAAGATAATGAATGTCAGTTCAATGTGTAAAGTCATGTATTTTGGGATTAAAAGATTACCAGCTGTGTACTACATGGATGGAAAGGTACTCCAAGAGATTGATGAGGCTAGGGACTTAGGGGTGTTGGTAGATAGGGAGATGAAGTTCAGAGGACACATTGCTAAGGTGTCCAAGATTGCACATAGGATTACTTGGTTGTTGAGGAACACACTGACATCCAGAGATAAAGAGGTTATTATTCCCCTTTATAAAGCGTTGATACTTCCACATTTGGATTACTGTGCTCAGGTCTGGTCACCTGGATTCCTTGGAGATGAGGAGGCTGTGGAGAGGGTTCAGAGAAGAGTGACCAAGTTGGTGAGTGATGTAAAAAATGCTCCCTACATTGATAGATGAGAGCTTGTGGATTGCAGAGATTGGTTGATATGCGAAGAAGAGGGGATATGATAGAAACATTTAAATTACTGAAAGGTTTTTATAGGATTGATGCAGGGGAAATGTTTCAGCTGTGTGATAGTGATGGAAGAACAAGAGGTCATTCCTGGAAATTGAAGAGTGTGGTTAACAAAAGTGTCAGAACAAGGTTTTTTGCCTGGAGGGTGGTGAATGAGTGGAATTCATTGCCTGACTTAGTTGTGAGCTCTTCGTCTGTAAATGAATTCAAGAAGAGATATGACAGGTATTGTTTTGCTAGTTTGGGTCTCCCGCGGTGAGTCTACTGACTCCATGGAGATACCCGTAATAATAATATATTTAATGTAATACCAATTATATTACAATTTTAATATGCACTTCGCATCCATGAAAATGTGGACGTATATATACATCCTGGCCGGTAGCGTGGTTAATATGGTGAAAAGACACCATATGCCAACTAATCTAAGAAGTTTGGTTATTACATTTAAAAACCTTTTAACATAAGTATTGGTAATATGATGGAGTACTTCTTGCAAGGAAGATGACAAGAAAACATATAGCTATTAATGACTGTTGACAATAAGACTCACTGCAACCATGAGCAATGAGTCTTATTGTCAACATTGACCAGTTTTGATTATTGACACTGATATAGTTCGCCCACCGTTTGTAGGACCCTGCTTCGCGTCTTTTCAAGAATAGTCGATTCATGCTGAAGGGGAGAAAGAAATGAAGAACGTCCGAATTGGTCGCCAACACGCGAAATCACGTGCTTTATAGGTAAAATTTTCCAACTGTTATACAAGCAACATAGGTAACTACAATAATCATAAAAGAGGAGTTACTTTTCCGACCGGTAATAATAAACACCTCATCCCACTATACGGACTGATTACCCTATTATCGGAATGGATTCTCCTTTTTCTGAGATGCGCAGAAGTGTCGAGGGACCTCAAATCTGTGGGCGAACTATAACATCAACAACAAAGAACTGGAAATAATTACTAAATATCGAGGTCTGGCAATCGAAATTTGCCAGCTGCGGCTGAAACACCAGTCATCCTAATTGTTATCAGTGCACTTGGTGCGATTTCAAAGAAGCTATCCACTATTTACAAGAATTACACATCAACGAATTGACCACATATGATCTACAACAAACGGCACTACTCAGATTAGTTCATATTTTACTATACTACCTCACAGACTATTCTTAGATTCTTGGGTAGGACGAGGCTGGTTTAGCGCTATCCGACTTTTTTTGGAGACTGAGAGGCCAGTTATAGCTTTGTAGCCAATCGGGGAGATAGCTGGCCCATGACTCGCTAATTATACGTTGCATCAGTGAGGAGAGGCGAATGACAAGCGCAGGCATCTTGTGTTCCCTAGCATTAGGGAACACAAGATGCCTGTTTGTTTACTGTCTGAAAATAGTGTGGGTTCTACAGTCAAGTTTCTTGAGTTTACGGGACGAAAATCCCGAGTTCGATGAACAAAAAACCTGCTTGGTCTTCCCAAAGATCGACTAACTCGGGAACTTGTCGAATAAAGGCTTGGTAAAAGTTCTAGTTCCTTTATTTTTGAGGTTACTATATATCATGAAAATCTCTCGAAAATGTTTGCTGAAAATGTGTGATGTTATCCAACCCTGCTTACTAGCTTTCCAAATAACAGGCAATCTTGTCTTGGTATATCCATTCAGTGAAGGGGATTTTTTTAGTGATACTTCATGATATATCATGAAGAGGTTTTATTTTGTAGTTCTCGGAAGGATTGTCTCCCAAAAGCAACGTGCGGCGGTCTTTTGCTGCTTTAAATCAAGATGCTATGTTCTCTTCAATGGATATGTAGGCACATATCCATCGAAGAGAAGACAGCGTGACCTATAGCTCCAGCCTCAGCAGCCATGTTGAGGTTGTGGATGCAAAGCGACCATTAATTGGGCTGAACCACCCAAAGCATGCAGCAAAAGGTGTCGGTCGCTTTCATCTTTCGTTCGATTTTCATATTTACAGGCAATATCGCATAAACTAAAGAGGCAGTTAGGACACAAAATGGACACTGAGCAGGACGTAGAAAATAAGATGCATACGTGGAATTTCATCTTCCACGACCGTGGATCAGGGAAAATTCCATGTACAGAAATGAAATCGCGTATATATGCGAAAAATCCGGATAAAGTAAGCGCGTATAAGAGAGGTGTATATACATAGAGCCATCCAAAGGTTCGGGTAAGTTGAAAGTGCGAGTAGGTTGGAGATGAAAAGAAATTGGCTGCACAGACTAAAGGAAGAAGCCCAAAAGAATTTTATCGTTATGTTGCAAGTAAAAGAAAGAATGAATGTGGAAAAATTATAAATTCACTTAATGCAGACAGTACTCTAGTATCAGAAGCAGATGAAGTAGTTTAAGTGAGTGCTGTCTTCACGAAAATCTACCAACATGGTGCACCATGCCCAGTGCTAATACATTGGATGAAAATCCATGAGAATAAGGTTAAAGAGCTGTCTGTTGCATAACCTGGATAAGAATTCAGTAATTTCGACAAACGAGACAGCACGTGTGCTGAAGAAATATTGAAGTGAATGGCTATGCTTTTGGCATGTTTGTATAATTTGAGCTCAGGTAATACCTCACAGGATATGAAAGAATGTATGATAATCCCATTGCACAAGGGTGGTCTAAGACTGGTGTAAGTATCGACCTATCAGTATCCGGAATAATTATAAAGCTAATAGAGAAGTTGGTGAGAACTTGCATACAGAAATGTGTGGACAAACAAGATATATCTGGTAAGGAACAGAATGGGTTTACTAAAGAAATGAACAATTTGCTCATACATATAATAATATTACTGCTGAGTTTGATAAATGGTATGGATACTGGCAGACTTTGCTAAGGTATATGATGGGAAGCCTCATGAAAGACTGTCATAAACTAGAGAATATGGTATTGGACATATACTATTAGCTTGGATAAGTGCGTTGCTCAGGGAGAGATACCAGCAAGTAGTATGGGGAAGGGTAAATCTGCAAAATTTAAGGTGATCAATGGCACACCCCAGGGATCAGTCAGGGACCACTGTTATTAAACTATACATTAATGATATTGGAAAGGGGATGACAGGAGAACTTCAATTGTTTGCTGAAGATGCAGATATAGGTCAATCAGAGAGAGTTTCAGATATACAGCATTTAGATGGTAATTTGAATAAGCTAGAAGTGTGCGCAAAGGATAGGCAGGCAATTCAATTTTAGTAAATGTAAAATTATCCATTTTGGTGTAATGAGATATCCAAATCCATATTATACTAGTGGGATCATTCTTGAAGTAACTGACGAGGTTAGAAGCTTTCGCGTTATGGGGGACGGGAATTCGAAGTTCAGGGTCACATAAAAATCGCAAATCCAACTCGGAGGATAAATGCGATGTTGAAGGAATATTCACATAGAGCCTGTGTAGCTCAGTGGATGTGGCGTTTGCCAACCACGGCGCTTGGCCGCACGAAGGAAGACTTGGTTTCGAGTCTAGTCGGCGACTAGAGGAAATTTTTCTAAGCCTTTTTTCGACCTGTTCCCGAGTTAGTCGATCTCTGGCACGGGCAAGCAGGTTTTTCCTCCCGGAAACTCGGGTGTTTCGTCCTGTAAACTCAAGAAAATCGACCGTAGAACCCACATTATTTCAGAAATTAAATATATTGTGTTAGGGTTAGGGACCACGAGATGGCGGCACATTGGAGCCGTCTCTCTTCACTGAGTACCGCTTAATTAGTGATAGCCTTGGGCCATCTATCTCTGATTGGTACCAGTGGAGATTGAACTGCCCACTCAGTCTCCAAAAGTTAGATAGGGCTAAATGGCCTCGCCTACTCCCCGTATACGGGAATAAAAAGGCGTTAGCTGATTTTAGCTGATATATTATAATTATTATTATTATTATTAAGAGAGACCTCCAGGGAGTCAGGGATTCATCGACGGAGATAACATACCGCACGAACTAGCTGTCATATATATTCTAGAATTAATTCACACTACTTGCACACAACATTCAATGGCAACCCACTCCAATAACACACCACACTAAAAGAGAAAAATGTAGCCTTCACCCCTTCTTAGCGTCTTTCATTCTCAGCTTCCAAAAATGTCCGCTTGTACTTTCCCCACCCCTACGAAATGAACAATTCAACTAAAATCCTGTATGACCCTTCCAGAAGTTCGTAAGTCTCAATCATATCACCCTTTCTGCAGTCTATAACTTCTCAATCTGATGGCATTATCAGTATTACAATCCTGATATCATTTTAACACTCTCCTTTGCATCCTCTCCACTGCATGAAAAAAAAAACGGAAACCGGGAGACCTGATTTGAGGATTATTGCGCTCAAGTCTGATCTCGTTTCCTTGAGGTCTTATCAAAGCATTGTAAAGAGGTAAAATGACATCCTTATCTTTACATGTGAAAGTTCATTTCAGCATTGCAATTTTGTTTTGAGTTGTATTCGCAATCTTTGCTACATGGCTCTTGAATTTCAACTTGCTATCTACTAACACTCCAATATCCCTAGCCTGATCAGATTCTTCTAGCATACTCACACCAAATTTAGTACGACGGATACTAATCACGCCAAAGTGCATAACTTTGCATTTACTGACATCCGTTTTCCCATTCCAAAAATTCCAGCCTATCATATTACCCTGCAAATATTGCTGATTGCCCTACCAATCTTTGGATTATCAGAAAACAGCTATATGTCGCCTGTCAACTCCTTCACAATATCATTAATGTACGGATTGAATAACAGTGGACCAAGGACTGATCCTTGTGGTTCACCAGTAGTTACTTTAAATCATGCAGACTTATTTCCCTTATGCTACTTTTTGATATCTGTCAATAAGCCATCCTCTTAATCACGCTAATATTTTCTAATCCATTTTCTCCAATTTATGCAACTATCTACCATGCTGTATTCTGCCAAAAGCCTTAGCAAAATCCAAAATCCTTAGCAAAAAATGGATATCATGGTATATCCATTCCCCCTTGTCTAGTTCAATGGTAACATTATTATAGAATGTTAGAGTGTTGCTAAAACATGACCTTCCCTTAGTAAACAAGCTGTTCATTTCAAAGTAGTTTCATTGTCAATCCATTTCTGCGTGCGAGCCCTGTTCAATTTTTCCAACATTTTAACCACCACTCCAGTGATACTAATTGGTCTTTAGTTGGACACATCGGTTTTTGTACCACTTTTGTGCATTGGAATGACCATACATTCTCTCCATTCCTGCGAATTCTTCACTGTTCTGAGATTTAAATTATATAGCCTGGTCAAAGGAATAGCCATTTCAGCTGAATTCTGTTTTAATTCCAATGCTGATATCCATCTCTTCCTATTGCTGAATTCTTATTCAGTTTGTGCAATAACTTTAATACCTCCTCATCATACACATTAGTTTCTTCATTCAGTGAAGAGGTAGCAGCGAACTCAATGTTGCATACACCAGGTTGATAGCTTTTAAATAAATGGGAACCATTTAGTTGAGCAACTTATGCATCTGTTACCCTCATACCATCTGCATTCAGAACAGATATTCCTTCGTATTCATTATTTCTTTTACTTGCAGCATATATCGATAGAATTCTTGTGGGTTATCTTTAGCTTGCAGAGGCAGTTTCTTTTTTTTAATCAGACTTAGCTTTCTGTATATAACATTTTGCCTATTCTACCCTACTGCAAAACTATGCACAAGGTATTCCTTCCACATCATCGGTTTCTTACTAATCTTTTTCTTAATAAGATTACACATCCATTTGACTCCTACCCTATTTTGCTTCGAAAACTCGGAAAAATTCTGATATCGCATATTTAAATATTTTTTAAATGCTTCCCATCTGTTGATATTCTTCCCATCCAGTAACTTTGCCATTCCACTGAACTCAGTATACTCCTTCAGTTGGTCATAATATCCTGCTTTGTAGTTCAGCATCTAGCGTAGTCACTTTCCAAGTGAGTTCTTCTGCATGATTACTGTCACCAACCAGAGATATATGATACCATTACTTTAACTGAAACACCCTCTGACACTATAATCAAATCTAACACTCTTTGACATCATTCCTTCTGTCACATGCTACTTCAGGAAGTTATCTTGCCACAGCTAAATTAATTCAATTTATTTTTTATCAATTTATTAATTTATTAATTCAAATGCTCGTTGATGTCCGATGCCTGCTTTACTATCTTCTTCTATCTTTCTTTGTCCACTGCACAGTGTCACAGTTTTTGTACACCCATTCCACACCAGTCTTTTATATCGTCTATCCATTCTCTGTATGGTCTACCTCTTCTGTTTAAACCATCCAAAATACCAAAAATAAATGTCTTTATCTTCCGATCCTCACTCATTCTACAGATGTGTGTCCAAATAATTGCAGCTTCCATTTTATAATCTTCTGCATTAGATTCTGTTTTGGTTGTATCTTCTGATAGAGCTCTTCATTGGTGATTTTCTGTACCCATTCTATTCTTAGAATCTTCCTGTAACAATGCCAAAATTCTTTTTCTTGATTCCTTATTTATTACCCATGTTTCAGATCCATACAGACCACCGCTGAAGATGTATGTTTCCAGTACTCTTAGTTTTATTTGAAGGCTGATCACTTTACTTTTTCAAATGTTATCCATGGCCTTCAGAGCAATCCTGATCTCTATTTCTTTTTTACAGTCTAAGTAATATGTCAGTTTACTTCCCAAATATGTGAATTTTTATTTTTCTGTCTTCATTTGGTGATGCATTTCTTCATCACTAGCAATCAATCCACCAGGTGTTTAACAACATCCCACAATGTAATTGATCTTGTTAGATTCCACCTCACACAAGATGGCTTCGAACTTACTGCCACATGAAAAATTGTTATTAGTATTGCAGTCATAGATCACAATTCTAGCTGGATTGAAAACACATTGAATCCAGTAATGATACCATTAGCAGCATGCCCCCTCCTTTAACTATCCTTTCTAACGTTCATAAAAAGACTACCCTTTACTCTCAATACCCGTTAGTATTTCTGATTTTGATAACCAGGTCTCACTAATGCTTACAATCTGAGGCCCCAACATATTGACCAAGACATCATACCCCTTTGTTTCTGATACTCCTAGCATTCATGTACAGACAATAATTTACCAGCATGTTCTTTTGTACACTATTGTGTGTATGACACGGTTGGAAAACTTGCAGATCTCTATTCTTCTTTAGTGTCTTATTCGTGTAGTCATCTTTACACTCTCTCTCTCTCTCTCTCTCTCTCTCTCTCTCTCTCTCTCTCTCTCTATATATATATATATATATATATATATATATATATATATATATATATATATATATGTAGAAAGTATTTTATTTACCTTGGGTATAATAAATGTTAAGAATACTAAGCAATTTTTAAAACCTGGTTTTACTCCATTTCCCAAGTAAGCAAACAGACAAATAAGTCAAGTTTGCGCCTGCAAGTGATGCAAGTCTAGCTGATCCTACAGGTAGTGCAGGACCAAGGCAACTCGTGGTAAAGGTGGCATGAGCTCTGATCACTAATCTTTATATTTACCCTTAATGCCAAAACACATCTCCAAGAAGGAGATGCATGATGTTTTGTATTAAAGGCAAGAGGCCACTACCCAGACCGGTTTCGACCTTTATTGAGGTCTCATCAGTGGGAGCTAGACTTGCATCACTTGCAGGCGCAAACTTGACTTATTTGTCTGTTTGCTTACTTGGGAAATGGAGTAAAACCAGGTTTTAAAAATTGCTTGGTATTCTTAACATTTATTATACCCAAGGTAAAATACTTTCTACATTTATATCTCCTCCAGAGATTTTTATTTAATAAGGTTAAAACACCTTATGGCAACTTGTTCTGGTAAAATACTTATGAGCTCTGTATTACTAAATCTTGGTATTTCTAGCCTAGCTCCCACTGATGAGACCTCAATAAAAGTCGAAACCGGTCTGGGTAGTGGCCTCTTGCCTTTAATACAAAACATCATGCATCTCCTTCTTGGAGATGTGTTTTGGCATTAAGGGTAAATATAATGATTAGTGATCAGAGCTCATTCCACCTTTACCACGAGTCGCCTTGGTCCTGCACTACCTGTAGGATCAGCTAGACTTGCATCACTTTCAGGCGCAAACTTGACTTATTTGTCTGTTTGCTTACTTGGGAAATGGAAAATTTCCCAAGTAAGCTTTCCCAAGTTTGCTTACTTGGGAAATGGGAAATATATATATATGTGTGTGTGTGTGTGTGTGTGTGTGTGTGTAGAAAGTATTTTACCTTGGGTATAATAAATGTTAAAGATACCAAGCTATTTTAAACCTGGTTTTACTCCATTTCCCAAGTAAGCAACAGACAAATAAGTCAAGTTTGCGCCTGCACGTAATGCAAATTTAGCTGATCCTGCATGTAGTGCAAGACCAATATTTATATTGGGGTATCGTTGCTTCCTACTGGTTCGACATCAGACAAAATAGCTTTGTCATGAAGATCTGGAGACACGGTAGTAATATCCCTGGACATCTTTTGTACCATAAGAATGAGACAGATGAGAGGGTTTTCCATTGTTGAGAGTTATTGGTCTTGTTTCATCTAGGAAATTACTCAGGTTTTCTCCTGTTGAGTTTATTCCTCAGAACCCCATAACAGGTGTTTTCTATTTATGTCTTCTAATATAACGGAGTTTTCTTTAATGAGATGGAATAATCTGGAAAGATTTGGTTCAAGTTTGTTAGAAGGATGACAACAATCGAATATGTTTAATGGCCTTTTAGTTGGTATCATTGTTTGGATTGTTTTATATTTTAGTTTCTCTAATACTATATCTAGTTCGACAACTTTATATAGACAAATTTCGGATTATGTCAGAAGTCCTCCTCTATTTTGGTCTGTAGGTCCATCTTGGCGTATGATATTATAGTTTTTAATGTTTAGTCTGTTGGTTTGTCGAAGTTTGGTTTCATGGATGTAGATACTACAGCTTGGTTTCATGGATGTAGATACTACAGCATCGTGTTTGCTAGGTAACATCATGTTTGTTAGTAGTAATAGTTCATTTATTTTTCTTTGCTTACTGGCCTATCGATACCATTTAAATTACACTGGATGATATTAATATTTCTTGTAATGGGTGGAATGATTTACTGATTTCTCAACTCTGACATCATTTCAAAATCAAGAATTACATTGGCGGTCCCGTATACAGTAGCATAGTTATAATCACTGAAATTTGTCTTCATGATGGGGTAAAAAAGAAATGCTTCTGTCGTTAGAATATCCAGAGGGCGCCACGAGGAGGTGACAGTCAGACTTTGCGTTCCATACACACGTTTAATGGGTCCGAACCGAACGAACACAAAACCGATTCTATATCGGGATGAAAAATCATGCTTTCCATAGAAAAAACCCTGCTGTCCTTTTAAAGCTTCCTTCATACGCTAACGAATGTTAAGACCAACAATAATAAAATTAACGTTATAAATAAAAATAAATCCGCTAAAGCCTTTTAATCCCTCTAAGGAGTGCGGAATAAAAACTGTATGTAGAAAAGTATGATTTTTCATCCAGATATAGAAATAGGCTTTGTGTTCGTCCGATTCGGACACATTAAGCTGTTGAAACAAGGAGGGAAGTTTAATCTCTGCCGGTGGCCAATCAGAGATAGCGGTCTAAGACTATCGCTAATTATACACGGTATCTGGTAAGGAGAGGCGGCTAACAAGTGCTGCCATCTTGTTCCACCTAATCCTATCCCTATATCTATTGAATGAAATAATGTGGGTTCTACAGTCGATTTTGTTTGGTTTACGGAACGAAAAATTCGAGTTTCCTGGAAAAACCTCCTTTCCCGTGCCAAAGATTGACTATCTCACTAACTGGTCAAAGAAAGGTTTGGAAGAGGTTCCTTTACTAGGCGATTAGAATCAAATTTACATCACTCTTTCTTCAGGTGGCCTAGTGCTGTGGTAGCACATGTCTCTTCCACTGAGCTACACAGGTTTCTTTAAAACTTACATCTAGTAAAAAACTAACATTGATGAAACTAAGCTATAATGTGGAAAATCTTAGCCATTAAACATACGCTTCAAGCACAAAACTAACAGTCATAAAACCAACCAAAGAGGGGAAAATAAAAATCAATCAAATCAGTTTACGCCTTTTATTTTGCTATAGTGCATAGCCGAGGACGTTTTAGTCATATCTAACTTTTCGAGATGAGTAGGCAGTTCTGTGTAATTAATTATTTTTAACAATATATAACATCCATGGATAATATTTTGGGTGTGGCAGTAATGTTTCTTACCTTATTTGGAAACTGTATTATAAATTTCAGAGTGAATTTATAACAGTATAATGTTATGAAGCATATCGGCTCTTATTTCAGTAAATGTTCCTTACATTTGTATTTATTTTGAAGTATCTTTTCTATTTTAAATATAATTTCAAATGACTCTGTAGCTCAGTGGAAGTGGTGCTTGCATAATAATAATAAGCTAACACCTTTTATTCCCTATCAGGGAATAAAAGATATCAGCTTATTATTAACTTTTTAGCTTATTAGTAGGTGAGCCCTTTAAACCCTATTTAGCTTTTGGAGACCTGAGTGAGCAGTTCTATCTCTCTCCACCGGTAGCCAATCAGAGATAGCTGGGCAATGCTATCACTAATTATAGGCGACCACTGATGAAGAGACTAGCAAAGAAGTGCTGCCATCTCTTGGTACCTAACGGGATATGTTACTGTCTGAAACACAGTCATCCCTCGACTTACGTCCTTTCGAAGATACGTTCGTGATCCCATAAGGGAATAAATAATATTTTCGGCTATATATAGAGGACCTGAACCAAAAGCGCATACCTCTTAGCACTGTGACTGTAACTGCTAACGCACTAAGTGTCTTCAACATGTTGAAGGAGAAAGCAAAATCCGATTATGACTATGAATTCAACGCTTCTTCTGGTTGGTTCATGAGATTCAAGCAGATTTTGCACTGTATAATATGAAAATGTATGGGAATCTATAAGTGCTAAGAAGGCTGCCATGGAGTTTGTGGAAAAATTGGATAAAATTATTACGGAGGAAAATTATTTGCAACAGAAATTATTTAATATGGATGAGACGTCCTTGTTTCGGAAAAAAATACCCGAGCGGATATTCACCCACAAAAAGCTGCAATCTATACCTAGTTTCAAAGCTCTTAATGCTCGTATTATGATTCTGTTACAGATAATGTGGCTGGATATAAACTTAAACCATTTGTGATATGGCACAGTGAGAATCCACGAATCTTCAAAAACATTAGGAAGCATACTCCCAGTTTATTATCGGAGCAATAAGAAGTCGTGGATGACTCAAAATTGGTTGAGGATGCCTTAATCAACTGTTATGTGAGTGAAATAAAAAGCTATTGTGTAAAAAATATTAAGAATTTAAAATTTTAGTAATTCTAGATAACGCTCCAGGTCATCTGTCTTGTAAGTCTTATAGCGGTGATCTTCACCAAGTTCAAGGTCATGTTTCTCCCTCCGAACACTACTTCATTGATCGAACCGATGGATCATGGAGTTGTTGCAGTGTTTAAGGCTTATTATCTACGGGCATCTTTTTCACAAGCTATTTCTGCCACTGAAGGAAATGACCAGACTCTCATGCAATTCTGGAAAATATTCAATATTTATCATGCTATTAAAAATATTGCTATGGCTTGGGACGAAGTGACCTATCAATGTATGAGTGGCAAAGACATTAAAAATGTTTGTGGATGATTTTGGAAGTTTGTAAGTGGGCCTAGCAAACAATCTGAATCTCGAAGTGAACGATGACGACATAATTCAATTCATAGAAAGTTCCTCTGAAGAGTTGACCAACAAAGAATTAGCCGAACTGGAGGAACAACTGTTGCAAAAGAATAAAAACGAGAAAAGGAAGAGAGAAAAGAGAAACAAGGAGAGGTAGTTAAACAATTCACAGTGGAGGGTCTTGCAGAAATGTTCTCTGCAGATAGCGATGTTTTCAAAATGGTTGAAGACATGGACCCCAATGCTGAATGATACTTATTAATAGAAACGAAAGTACATGACGTGTTTGTTCCTATGAACAAATTTATGATGAAAAGAAGAAGAGGAATAAGCAAAGCACATTGGAATAGTGACAGTAACACACAGTATAGCTTTATAATAAGGTTTAAAAATTAAAAATGACAGTATACTTATTATGGTTAAGTCCCTAACCCCTATAACTATGTTGGTTTAATGTATCGACTTACGTCCGATTCGACTTACATCCTGTCGGATGGAACGGAACCCGGACGTAAGTCGAGGGGTGACTATAATGTGGGTTCTACGGTCGATTATCTATATAATAAATCTATAAATAAAACGCTATACAGGACGAAAAACTCCAGCAGAAGAAACCTGCTTGCCCGTATCAGATATTGACTAACTCGGAAACTGATTCAAGAAATGCTTAGAAAAAGTCTCTTCAGTCGGCGACTAGACTTGAACTATAAGTTTGCGCTTATAAGAAACCATAATCTCGTTATTAGACAAATGTAGATCTGTTATTTTCTCTTTGAAGTGTAGGCTGTTTTTGATATAAGAGCTGGTATGGCAGGGCCTGTGTAGATCAGTGGAATTGGCGCTTGCGTTCTTGCGCTTGGTCGCCTCGTCCTACCTAGGAGGCGATGTTTCATAATCTTGTTACTGGTATTTATTTATATGTCCTTCTGTGTGTTCGATTTTTTTAACTTTAAAAAAATTTTTTTGGCCTTTCACTTTTCTCCATCGCCAACGAAGAGAGCATTACCATGGCGTCCTACATGACATGCGATGTTTCGTAATCTTGTTACTCGTATTTATGTGTAGGTTCCTTCTATGTGTTTGTGTGCGATTTTTTAAGTTGGCGGATTAAAAACTTTAGTTTCTTCCAGGAGGGGAAAAAACTTACTTGCTCACCAGGAGATCAACTAATTCTGGAATTTTCCGGAAAGAAAAAAAGGTTGAAAAAAAAAAACGTTCCTGTAATGGACTCTATAATGTTTTTCCCAGCCAGACCTAGCATTCAGATATACAGTACATCCAAATATACAGTTAAATAGCTGGGGGGTAAAAAAAAAAAGAAAAAAGGAAACTTGTGTATATAATTTTAAAATGACAACATGTATAAACATAAAAATCACGTTACTGAAAAAATTTGAAGAATATTATCAATAGAAGCAAAATAAATAAAACGCTAATAAGTGTTCATCGCCCCCTCAAAAAATCTAAATAATCTCTCCTTATCCCCCCCCCCCCAAAAAAAACCACAACCTGTTCCAACAATGCCTGTGCTATCATTACATCTCTCTCTCTCTCGTACTGAAAAGGCTTACTTTGACACAAGATCGGGAAAGGTAGTGAAAAAGTTTTATGAAAATACTAATATGAGAATTTATAATACCAGATCAATCAGGCAAATACTAACAAATACAAGGGGGAAAGTGTGAAATTGTTTAAACCATCTAAATTTAAAGCATTAGAAGTTTAATTAGTAGTTTCCTAATTCATACACAAGTATAAATTTGGAAACTGTATTATAAACTTCAGAGTGAATTTATGACAGTATAATGTTATGTTAGACTTGCCACCAGACGTAAATCGGAAGTACTACCGGTAAACTGAACAGCGACGTGTGCGTCCGTCCGGTTCTCAAGCGGTGTGGTCCTCTATGTCTGGAAGTGTTTTCTAAAGTCTGTGATTAACAAAGTGAACAAATATTCAAGGTGGTTTCATTTCTTGGGAATAATTGGCAGCTGTAAGACTGCAACCTTAAGTGCTCATAATGTCAGCAAGAGGTGGAAAGAAGAGGAGTAAGGCAACTTCTAGGTCAGCGAAAGCTGGTGTGTTGTTTCCAGTCGGAAGGATGCATCGATACCTGCGGAACGGTACTCATCACCAGCGCATCGGAGCGGGAGCGCCTGTGTACATGGCAGCGGTGATCGAATATCTCACTGGTAAATAGAGACGACGCTTAGCGTCGCTAGTTTTGTGTTAGGACTAATAAGTTTTAATATCGTCGGTAATTCTTTCTTTAAGGTGGGAAACTCGAAATCTATGCCCATTAGCAAAAATCGCAATGGCTTAATTTATGCTGTGATATCAGTGGCAGAAAATAGTCATCGCAAAACTAAATTCTTGGTGGTCAACATTTGTCAGTAATTTATGAAATCTAGATCACGAAACAAAGCAGAATAAAGTTTTGTTAACTTGCACACTTGATGACATGTCACTGTCCTCAGATGAGAAATTATTTCGCAAAGCTTTTTAAAAGTTGATAAAATTATCACAATTAATGTACTTTAGCTTTCTTTACTAGGATATTATGCATGAAAGTTATAAGGATCCGAAGTTGATTCTGAATGGCGTTGGCCTGTTTTTACTTAGAGCACCTGTAAATCACTCACGAAGGTGTTTTTTCGCGATTTTCATTTTATTTAGTTTTTTTTTTTCATTTTTTATATTCGTATGTTAGTTATAGGCAATTGGGATTCTGAGTACTTGCGTATGTTGAAGTGTAGAGGTTATTCACATTGCGAACCTTTTCCACATAAGTCGATGGAATAATGCCATCAAAATAGTAAACAGTGTTTCCTTTCTTAATCCTACACATTTATCCATATGATAAATTGCAACAAATTCTATCAAAATAAATATGCTTGCATGAAAATATGCGTGCTTGGCATACATTCATTGTGATGCTGATGCTCTAAAACCACATATGATAGTCAAGCATATGGTAAATACTAAAGTGCAACGTCCAAAAAGGAAAGACATAACTTTAAATTATCAGTCACTTGGTTTCTTAATAATCAAAATTAGTTTTATATAAAAAATAAAGAATTGGGTCAGGGATGACTAAACGTTTCTGCTTTGTTGGTTTCACTTTTCAAAAAAAAAAAAAATTGTATGTTTTAAAATAGAATCAGTAATATGCTGCCAAAAATGACACGGAAATAAAAAAATATATGGGTTCATATCATGTATCCTGTTAACTTAGTCATTAAAGAAAACAACAACAACAAAAAAAAGTATATCTATCATGATCATGAGATAATTGCCAGCATGTTTTCTCATTATTATTTTGATACTTGGAATTGGTTATGAAATGAATTTATTATCCATTAGTTCATTCTTTTGAATTAAACGAAAAAGTTTAGAAACATTAGTATTTTTGTTGGGTATATTAGCTATAGAGTTATTGTTTTATTTATTAAAAACATTTGTGTATAGCAGAATCAAGAGAAAGTTTATACTATACTACAGTTCTTTAAGTAAAGAAGATTCATGAGTGTTTTTAAATCTTGATATTATTTCTGGTTTCATATATGTATATATCAAAAACTTGAGTGGTAAAAGTATCAAATGCATAAACAGTATGATAGCAATAGATATTAAAAAAAAAATAATAAAATAATAAATGAAAATAAAATAAATGCCTCATGACAGAGATATAGCCTTATCAGGAATGCATCTTGATCTCATTAATCAGTTTTTGTGAGTTTATTCATTTTTAATAATTTGCAAATGAATAATTTATTTTCTACTTGCAGTACACAAGTAATTCTTAAATTTCATTATAGATGTTTCATAAATTCTTTAATTTTTAAAATGCATTTGTTATCATATTTTGAGGGATTTAGGCCCAATGTTCTGGTCTCATTTCATCTTTTCCTTGGTTGTCCCTGACTTCTGTGTCCTCTAATTGGGTAGTATCAGAGTATCTCTTTTTGGGGCTGTGTATTTTTTCAGTATGTTTGATCCACTTCTTTCAGTATTCATATACTTTGTCCAACACTGAATCTATTTTTAGTTCTTTACATTTCTGTGCTTCTTTTTTTTTTTTTTTTTTTTTTTTTGTCTCAGAGAGTACACTGCTGTCCTTTGTAGAAATTTCATTTCTCCAGTTTCTGTTGTCTATAATTCACTTCCATACAATAAAATACATTTGTGTTACTAAAAATGATTGTAATTTAATACAAGAATTATGTAGGATGACAGTTTTATATAGATATCCTCTTGTCATTTTCTTTAGCCATTTTCCATCAACTGCCGGATATAAGCCTCCCCATTAACTTTCCACTTCTGTCTTTTTAGCCAATGTCCATCATCTCATGTCAAGTCTATAGATTATTCCTCTACTTTTTCTTTGATAATCATTCCTTCTTTTGGTATTCATTCAGTGCTTAATTTTTATTATTATTATTATTATTCAGGCCTCCATGGAGTCAAAAGACTCATTTTGACCACCTTTCATCTGGTAGTCCACTAATATGGCCACCCATCTCCACTTACATGCTTTACAATATCTTCTACTTCAGTCATCGCTATAATTAGTATTTCTTATTCTATCCCTTTTTGTTATGTGGAGCATTCTTCTCTCCCAAGGATCTTTGGGCCACATGCAGCTTATCTTGTTTTTTAGTTGTTGCTCATGTCTCACTTCCATAGGTAGACACTGGAATAATGCATATATTAAAGAGCCTTCTTTTTAGATATACAGGTAAATCTCCTACCAAGTAATCTTTATTTGGCCTCCGTAGCGCAATTGGAAGAACGACGGTACATTGCGCCCTTCGATTGAAATAGGCCTAAGTTCGATTCTCGTCGCGACGGGAGGAATCTTTATCTGGTCGATTTCAATCGAAGGTGAGTTAGCCGATCTCATATGGAGGTAGCAGGGTTTTTTCTCCTGGAAACTCTGGTTTTTTCATCCCGCATACATACAAATCGGCCCTTCAGAACACACGCAATTTACAGACAAAAATTACTAGTTGTGGTGGTGTTGGAGGTGGGCGGTAGATGGTGTTGATGGAGATGATTCGTAGTAGAGGTTAGGTGTAGAGACAGTTGTTGGTGTCCTCCCACGATGAGTCTTCGGACTCCTTGGAGGTATCAGGAATAATAATAATAATAACAATTATACAACCAAAATGCTTTGTTTCCTTGTATGATTCTTCTACTTATTTATCCCTAAAAACTAACTAATTGACCAAGGTAAATATAGTCCTTCACAATTTCAGTATAATCATCTGTTAATTTTAGTTTGGTATGATCTGAATTTGGCATCAGTTTGTTTTTATGTGTTAGTTTAAACTCATTATTAAATTTAATGGAATGAAAACATATTAAATTTAATGGAATGAAAACAGCACAGCAAAACATTGAAACATGAGTTTAACAAATCCTGTATATCATCTCTGTTATAGATATCATCAGTTATACAATCTTAAAATTGTAAAAGCACACAAAAGCATGCAAAACAATATGCCAATTATTAGACTAAAAGCCTTAAGCTTTAGTTTAACTGAGGGGTGTCCTTTATGGATGCTGTTGGGCAGAAGGCCTTTAAGAATTTAAAGTTTCCCAAATCCTGGGAAGTTCAAGACAACTGTATTTAGTAATTTTAGGTTGGGTTTTCAAATCTGCTGCTGATTATTAAGAGGAGTCTTTCAAGTTTATATTTGTTGCAGTGAAACATAGTAGTGTTTTCATTTGATTTTGTGCAAGGTATCCTAGGCATGGTTATCTAGACCTGATTGACTGTAGTTATGGAGTGGATGTATTTCTTGTGTTCTTCTAGGCAGATCTCTCAGTTTGACCATAGTAAGATATCAGATAGCCCCCCTCCCCCCAAAAAAAGTTTGCATAGTTTTCAGTAGAGTCCACTGCAATGAGTTGTTTTATATTGTAGTGGTTTGCAAAACTCAATATTTTATGTGTGTCATAAGGCACAGATATGCATCAGTCAACTGGTGCACTCTAACTTGGTGTATACTCTTTTTTTGTAACTTTGAACCCTTTTAAAATGTCAGTTGAACCTGGTATAATCGGGCTTGTTTGCTTTATGAATTAAACTCTGTTTGAAGACTTCAGAACCGTCCCATAAGATGTGTGGCATTTGGAAAAGATGCATAGCACAACTTACTGCACAGAAATGGTTTAAAATATTTGTTTCTGATGATGAATCACTTGAAGATGCACCACCCTCAGGAAGACTCTCCATTATTGATAATGAGGAATTACATGCTGCTGTTGAAAATAATTCAAGATTAACATGTCAAGAACTTTCACCGCTGTTTAACGTGAGCGGTGAAATAATTTGTTTACACTTGCTTCAACTGAGAAAAGCATGGAAGCTAAACAAATGGGTCCCACATATATTATCAGATGACAATAAACTTCAAAGACTATCAATTTGTTCTTCACTTCTTTCGCATCATAAAAACAAGCCATTTTTTGGATAACTTGCTCACTTGTAATGAAAAATGGTACTCTAACAGGAAGTAAACTTATCATTGGTTGTCATTAAATGATCCAGTTCTGTCAAAGGTACTGCTTCATCCCCAGAAGACTATGCTTTGAGTGTGGTGGCCAAACAATTACAGCTGAGGTCTACTCTTGATGCAACTCAAGCCTGTGCAGGATGCGTTACTTCAGAAACAGCCAAGACTAGTTAATTGGAAGAAAGTGCTATTCTTACAGGACAATGCAAAACATCATACTGCAAAACTTACCCATGAGAAGATTTGTGCTTTAGGATGGGAGATACTATCTCATCTTCCATATTCTCCTGACATTTTTCCAAGTGATATCCCTTTTTTTGGTGCTAGACAATTGCATGCGAAATAGACAGTTCTGCAATAAAACAGAGATTGAAGTGGAGGTTGGTGGGTTTATTACTTTTAAAGACGAAATATTTTATAAAAGTGGAATTTATAAACTTGTATGTTGTTGGGAAAGAGTTGTAGATTGTGAAGGTGCTTATTTTGATGAATAAAACTTTTTTGAAAATTTCTGCACTTATTTAATTTTATTATGAAAAACTTCACAAACTTTTTTGGTTACCTAATAATTTGCAAGAACAAGAATTTATAAATGCCTGGAACAAAGAGAGGAGGTCCTTAGGAGAATTGATAACGGCAGCCAACTTCAGACGAGTTTTGAAAGAAGTGCAGAGATTATATTTCTTTAGAGTTGTGGCTATTTTTTCTGAGGTGCCCAGATATTGGGAATAGTAATAGCATTACTTTAGTCTGTGTGTTGAGAGGGATGTGAGCAGACAGGAAGAACAACTAATTTGTTAATGTTTTTGACATTGTAATCATTGGTGTAATCAGTGGCAAATAAAGGTGAATTCACCTGTAAGGGAAATTCACAACAAACAGAAGTTGGAGGCACTTTTGACAAGGGTGGTATGCATCACAGATAACTTTTCCATTTCCCCCTCTCTCATACAGGCTATAGTAATACTATTACTATTTTCACTTTCACTTAACACTTTCTTTTCCAATTTCCAAGGGCAGCCATATGTCCCTGTTACTTCTTGTTCAACCATAAGAAAAATCTTTCCAGTGTTGATCCTAATCACTCAGTAGCTTAAATCTATCACTGATTACCCATTTTTCTATCTGCCAAACTGCAGTTTCCATGCATTTAATCATCCGTACGTATCATTTTTCGCTAACGGCTTTTCCTTTTTTTTACGCTCTTCAAGATTACTTCATCATCTTTAAATATCTGGCCATATTTACATATATACAGAGTGCAGTAATCAGATGCAGACTAATCCGGATTTTATACAACTCCCTCGATGAGTCTTCGGACTCCATGGAAGTACCCATACATTATTAATAATAATAATAAAACTTTTTTTTGGAAATAATAAAGTAATATCATTCTTACTAAATAGCTTAAGGAAATTACAATGCGTACAATAGAATATACATTAAAATAAATTTTAATACACTTCCAATATTTCACCATTTTCACAGGAACTCAAGAAACAAGACACGTGCATGCAAGCACAACAAACAGTAAATGAGGATGAAGCAGGAAGCTATTCTTTCTCTTAAAAGTCCTGATGTTGCCCCCTAGCGGGCAATGTTGGTATTCCTGGCCGCTGTCCTGTCTGTTTGGCCAAAGTAAGACAGCTTACAGCTGCAAGGGACCTGATATATACCAGGTAGGTCTAGGGGGGAGGAGGTTGGTCTTTACTGGAGTGGATAAGGGATGCCAATTTTTTTATATGGTGGTCTGTAACAAGAAGTTAAGTCATGTTTTTTTAGGATTTTTGTAATTTTTTTCTGAGGTACCACGGATATAGGGAATGGTGATGGATTTAGAGTAATCCTTGTTGTGAAGGGGGAGGGTTGTGGTTTATTGGTTTCAATATTTTGTGGATTTTTTTTTGGGGGGGGGGTAGCCATTGACTAAGAAAGTGTTGAGAATGCGGTTTAGTTCTGTGGTTAGGGCATTGTCATTTGAACAGATAAGTTTAGCCCTGTTGTGTAGTGTCTTAATGACTCCATATTGTTGTGTGTGGGGGGGGAATTGTTCGTGAACGTATCTGCCTATATGGGTGGGTTTTCTATAAACTGAGAAAACCAAGGTTCCATCAGGCTGGCTGGTGACTAGTGTGTCTAAGAAAGGAAGGCAGTTGTTTTTTTCCTCTTCCTCTCCTTTTCTAACACACTTAAACAACCTACACCCAGAATCAAGTTTACCCTGGAAGAGGAAAAAAAAACAACTGCCTTCCTTTCTTAGACACACTAGTCACCTGCCAGCCTGATGGAACCTTGGTTTTCTCAGTTCATAGAAAACCCACCCATACAGGCAGCATTCACCAACAATCCCACCACCCCCTCACAACAATATGGAGTCATTAAGACACTACACACCAGGGCTAAACTTATCTATTCAAATGACAATGCCACAGAACTAAACTCCATTCTCAACACTTTCTCAGCCAATGGCTACCCCCCCCCCCCCAAAAATAAAAAAATATTGAAACCAAGAAACCACAATCCCCCCCCCCCCCCTTCGCAACAAGGATTACTTTAAATCCATCACCATTCCCTATGTCCGTGGCACCTCGGAAAAAAATTACAAAAATCCTAAAAAAACATGACTTAACTTCTTGTTACAGACCATATAAAAAATTGGCATCCCTTATCTGCTCCACTAAAGACCAACCTCCCCCCCCCTAGACCTACTTGGTGTATACCAGGTCCCTTACAGCTGTAAGCTGTCCTACTTTGGTCAAACAGGCAGGACAGCTAATATCAGAATTTCAGAACACAAGGACTACATCCGGTTTCACCAATACAGTCACTCTGGTCTTGCAGACTATGCGCTGGATACCAGAATACGGTGGAAGAAAGCCACGATAATACACCTTAGTAAATTCAAATATGAAAGGCTATTCATGGAATCAGCCTCAGCCCTAAGAAACAATCCAAACCTCAATAAATTTGGTTGCACGAGACTGCCCCAAATTTGGGAAACTTACATCAGAAGACCTTCAGCCCAGGTGGCCAAGAATACCAATGTTGCCTGCTAGGGGGCACCATCAGGACTTCTAGGAGAAAGAATAGCTTCCTGCTTCATCCTCATTTACTGTTTGTTGTGCATGTGTCTTGTTTTTTAAGTTCCTGTGAAAATGGCAACGTGACGTTGCCGAAATATTGGAAGTGTATTAAAATTTGTTTTAATGTATATTCTATTGTACGTTGTAATTTCCTTAAGCTATTTAGTAAGAATGTATAACCAATGTCTAAGCCTTTCCACGAGAATTAAGGAAAGAAGAAGAAAGTAATATAATTTTTTGGGAAATAACATATACTCAAATATTAATTAAAAAATTTAATTATTTTGGCGATGTTACATTGCAATCATCAGAAATCTCAAAAAAAAAAAAATGATATGTGCATGCAGGCACTAACACTAGGCAAATGAGGTTGAAGAAAGTCGACCAAAATTGGGCCTAGAGTCCTAAGAGGAACACCCTAGTGGTAGTCTTGACCATTGGGCTAAAGATCTGAGGATTAATGCTTAGTATTAATTAACGTTTTTATAATTAATGACTCCACATTTTTAGTATAATTTGTTTACAAAAAAATAATAGTTATAAGTAACCAATGTATAAGCCTATCTACCAGAATTCTTCTTTCTGGTCAGTATCCTTCTCAGTATTGCAGCAGTCCTCTGGAATGTCTTCATGGTCTCAGTATGTCTTCTGAATTTCATATTGCTATCAACCATCACTCGAAGATCTCATTCTTCCCCAGTATAGCTTTACCACCAATTGAACAGCCTGTCATTTGTAGAAAAATTCAAGATCTTTCATTTAATTGACAATGGTAGAAGGATAACCACTCTGGAGGATATAGTTGATATATTAAATGAGCGGTTCATAAAGATATTTCATTACTAATTTAATAAGCCAAAAGGCTATTTTACCGGCGAATATGTTAATAGAAAGGGGGATAGTAAATCCCTTTATGTTTTTATAGCCGGGTACGAAACTCAAATCGAAATCCATAGAGTTTCATGCCAAAAAAACTATCGGCGAGCCCAAGTGTAAATGATCACTTGGGTAGTACAACACCATGGCAACCACCATGCAAAGGTGGAGCAAGCTCCGTCACTAACTTTAATATTCTCTCATATGTAAAACTCAGCTCCTAAGAGATGTGTATATATATATATATTGTTTTACATTATGAGAAGAGGTCACTACCCAGACCGGTTTCAACCTTTTTTGAAGTCTCATCAGTGAGTAGGTAGACCTGGAATATCAAAGTTTTAAGTGAACACGAACTTACATACCTCTACTATCGAATTGCCGAAGTGACGTACTCCTATATTTATTGTTAATTACTAATTTAATAAGCCGAAAGGCTATTTTACCGGCGAATATGTTAATAGAAAGGGGGATAGTAAATCCCTTTATGTTTTTATAGCCGGGTACGAAACTCAGATCGAAATCCATAGCGTTTCATGCGAAAAAACTATCAGCGAGCCCAAGTGTAAATGTATTTTCCACATGACATGTTGATAATTAAATTGGAACAGATGGGATTGGGTAATAATTAGTGCACTGAATTTGCTAGCCGATAGGGGTCAGCCAATTGTGTATGGAGGGGGGAGCAATACTCCAGAAGATCAAAGTACCAGCAGTGTGCCCCAGAGGTCTGTGTTGGAACCACTGCTGTATAACATGCAATGTTATACAGCCATAGTAATGATTGGGAAAGGTATGAATGGTAATGTGCACTTTTTTGCAGATGATGCAGAGTTAGGAAGAACTGAAGAGTAGAGCAAATAAGTTGGGTTGACAGTTCAGTGTTGCAAAGCATTATAGTTATACAATTTGGAAAACAAAGATGGATGCAGGAAGAGGGGATGGTGGATAACGACTTAAAATTTATGGCAAGGGGGGACATTACTAAAATTGTGAGGACAGCACAGTGGATTCTGTTAGCAATGCGGTGGACACGCATTTAGAAGTATGAAAATTATGATTCCATTGTATAAAGCCTTGAACTGAACATATAGACCATGCACAGATTTGGTCACATGGTTTTTAAAAGGGTGACAAGATGTTGGAAAGGAGCCAGAGTTGATTGACTTAAGGTGGTTGCTGGAATGTTGAGTATAAATATAGGTCGAGAAAATGCAAATTTCAGAGTCTTGTGGATAGGAGGAGGAATGAGGATATGATACAGACATATATGTTGGTAAGGGGTTATTACCAGATTAATGTAGAAGAGAACAAGAGGCCACCCCTGGATGCTGTATAAAAAGGTTGTGAGCGCTGGATTGATAAGCAGGTTGTTTCATGGTGAGTGATTGGAATTCAATACCTTAAAGTTTGATAAGTAGAGAGAGAGAGAAGGCAAAGTGAATGCACCTTCTTTTGATGTATGTGACAGAAGTACCTTCCACAGTGTCTTTGGACCCCATGGAAATCCGATAATGATAATTGCATTAAATCAATATCCAAATTCATTTGCCCCCGCTTTCTAGTTTATTCAAGATCCCCTGAAAGTCCACAGCTTCAATACTAACTCTCTCCAGCTTCATATCACTAGGCACTAATTCATCGACATAAAGGTTGAGTGGTAAAGGTCCCACTCCTGAGTCATGTGGAATCCTTCTTATGATGTTACTTCTTTCTGATTTATTTCATATGATAATACAATGACTTTGAGACCCTTTTATGGGGTGGTAAGGCACCATCTCAATTCCCCTAATTTTATCCGGACTCAGAACTGGCATAGATGACGAATGAGGCCTATCGATGGGTCTTAAGTATTCCTGGCTGTAATCCATGTATGTTCACGGGGCCGGTTTGCCTGTTCTGGGGGACAAAAAGCTCGAGTTTCTGGGTGAAAAAAACCTCTGCCTCTGTATGATGATGGGCTAACTCGCTTTTCATCAAAAGAGACTAGATGAAGTTCCTCACATCACAGATGGGAATTGAACCCAGGTCTTTCCGACCAAATGAATTTGTCTATACTGACCGAGCAACGGAATCTCTTTCTTTCTGACATTGCTTCACTATACACAACTGTTTGATATTTGTTAGAAACCAGTTTCTAATCCAGTCTGACATCAAAATCCACGTTGCAACTTAAATATCAACCTAGCATGACATTTTGTCACATGACTGAAAAATCCAGAAAAATGGCAGTATATATGCCTTTTTTTTTGTTACTTTATTATAAAAGGCATTCAGATTACATGAAATGAGTCCCTTACCAAATCCATGCTAGCCCTTAGATAATATTATCCTCACCTGGCTAATTCTGTATATCTTTTACTAATTTCGACCTAATCTCATAAACCACAGAAGAAATATGAACTAGTGTATAGATTGATCCTTCTGCTTTATCATTATTACCCTTATGAATTGCACTTACAGGTTGGCTGAGTGGATAGCATACCTGCTCTCCAACCAACAAGTTGTGGGTTGGAATTTCACCTTGAGCATGGATGTTTATAAAAGCCTTCTCTAGACAAGTATCTACAGCTCTAAGTTTATAAGGTTTGTCTTTTTTTTTTTTTTTTAACCAACAAAACAGCAGTTATCTTCCTTCCACTCTCAGGGACTTTTCTATTTGCAAAAATTTAAACAGCCAGGTCACTGCCAGTTATTTTGCACATTCCCTTAAAAACGTGGTGAAAACCCCTTCAGTCCCGATGCCGTATTGACATGCAGAGTGCTTAATATTTGAAATACATTCATTTAAATCTCTAAACCTCCACATCCCTGAATGAATAAAATCTTCTTTACCAGGAAGAAAGATCTCAGTAAAGTGATAATTAAACAGTTCTACTTTGTCATCTAAATTAGTCACTCTACTATTTCCATCTAACAAGATCATTTGTCCACAATCATTCTTCCTTCTACTGTCCAGGTAATGAAAGAATTCTTTGGGATTCTCATTGGATTGCACTGCTAGTCTTCGCTAATTCCTCTCCTATTCCAACTTTGCCTTCCTCACTATTGTCACTTTCCTAGCTTAAGTTTTATATTCCTCAAGCAACTGCTCTCCACCTCTCTCTTTATTGTTGCTATGGGCTCATCGAGGGAGGCATCATCATTGAAAGAACTATCCAACATTTGCACAGTATCTATCATACTTTGCTTTGAACTCATTCGCTACTCTCCAAGCAAAAAAAAAAAACTAGTTCTAACATCCTTGCCAACTATACTCTTACTTGGTTTCCATGTATATCCCCTAGTTCTCTAACCATCAGACTGAAAAATTTCCCCTGAATTAATCTTGTAAAAACCCCTCAGTAATGTGTGTCTCAATTATATCACCCCTTTCACACCTATCAATCAAATACTTATTTCATTTTATTCCCTAGCCATTCTTTCATCCACTGCTCGAAGGTGTTTTCTAAATCCGTTACGTAATCACTTTTCTTATATTTATCACAAAAAATTCCTTGAACCTATTTCTCTATTATATTATCTTTTTTGTTTATTGACCTTTCCAACATATTTCCTTAATTTATTTTTATAGTCTAGTACTGAATTATCTTGGTACCTTTGTCTCACCCTGTGTATCTTCTTTATATGTTATATTATTAATTTCTTGTAATTATCCATTAGATTTTTGTTTTCCCTCATTACATTTTTCTTCTCATTTGATAAATCATTTTAATACAAGATTTCTAATTAAACTTTGTTGGGAAAGGCATCAAAAAAATTACAGTGAAATTCCTGTTAGAGGCTTCAGGAAACCTAAATTTATAAGAGGGCATTGCAATAAATAACTGGTTGCACACACACTCTGTATTTATATACGTTTATTTCAGTTTCTTGATTTTTTTTCATCTAATGATAGTTAGGAACAAATATTTAAAGCATAAATTTTCTTTATTATATCATATATTATTTTTATGTTATATTATATCATAATCATGTGACAAAAGGAAGACAAAGGAACTCTTATCCGGGGAAAAAATGTATTTTCTGTTTTCAGTATATAGGTTTCTCCCACTTACTTGTCATATAAATGGGAGAGCATGAATGATGGTTAGTAATAACCAGTATTGAAATTTTACTAACTTGATGGAAATAAAAGTGAAATCTTAGATTACTTACTTGATTGAAATTAAATTATACAGTATTGTATAAACACTGTTTATTGAGCATATTGTATTATATTCGCAATATTCAGAAATAAAAGCAAAACATGCACACTGTGCTTTGAAGATATAAGGAACCTTTAACTGTTTTTTTTTTTTTTGGTTTCATACTAAAACTGATGTGGTTTTTATTTCTCAAAACAGGCAGACCAGTGAGTGAGTGCATACAATTTAATTGACAGACAGTTATACTGGTTGGTCTGTACAATTTACAGACATAATTTAAATCAGTGCCTAAATGATTTTTTTCATCATTTTCTAGTGCATACAATCATGGACTGTGCCAAGTACAGTAACCCCCCTCGACTTACGTAAATTCGCAGTTACGTAATAAATCTCAAAAATTACAACTACTAGCACGTATGAACATGCTTTTGCATCTTTGACATCCATTGCAGTATGCAACGACATAATGTTAACTAGACTCGGCATTCACAGCAAATGTAACTAATAGTAACAGGCAGTGACAGGGTACCGGTAAACGCTGAGAGCAGCAGAGGACAAGTGCACAAAAGCCCTAACATTCAAACTGAAACCTACCAACCAATTAGAAATAAAGACTCCGTAAAAGGAGGAAGTGTTTACGGCCTCACGCGTAAACAGCCTCATTCTGCGTGTTACGGCCTCGTGTGGTTAGTTTAGTCACTTGTTTATCAATAAACAAACATTAAATAAACAACTTTAGTGTTCATTATTTATTTACCCTTAAAACGGATTCGAAATGCAAAACTGAATGCACTGGTAATAAATCTAAAAAACAGGTTTGCAATTACTTTAGAAGAAAAGTTGAAAATAATTCGTATGTATGAAGACGGGAAAATTATATCAACAATAGCTTGTGATATAAATCGACCTATTTTGACAGTGAATACGGTAGTGAAGGATAAAGTTCGCATTGTTGAAAGCATGAAAGGTGCGGTAACGTTGAAGGGCACAATCATTACCAAGAAGAGGCTGGACCTGATTTCAGAGATGGAGAAATTGTCTTACTGGATCGAGGATCTGACACAGAAGCAGATACTGTTCAGTTTTCTGATTATCCAGGAGAAGGCTAGGTCTTTACATAAAGATTTACAAGAGTGGCCGGCATTAATGACACAGTGAGTGCATTTAAAGCTAGTGCTGGAGGGTTCAAACGATTCAAGAAGCATACAAATCTACACAGCATCAAAGTCATGGGTGAGGCAGCAAGTGCAGATACAGACATGGCAAGTAAATTTCCCGAATTTTTGGCAGAAATAATTGAGGAGGGGGATTATTTGCCTGAGCAAATATTTAATGTTGACAAAATGGCTCTGTTTTTTTGGAAGAGGATGCCAACACGGACATTTATTGCAAAAGAGGAAAAATCTACGCCTGCATTCAAGGTCGCAAAAGATCGGATCAATGTTATGATTGGCGGCAACACTTCAGGGGACTTGAAACTTAAACCGCTTACAGTATTCTATTCCCAGAGACTGCGGGCCTTTAAGAACATTGACCGGAGTAAGCTGCCCATAATCTGGAAATCCAATACCAAGGCTTGGATTATACATGTGCTGTTCGCAGACTTGTTCAATAACCACTTCATTCCCCAGGTGAAGGAATATTGGGCCAAGAAAAGAATCCCATTTAAAGTGCTTCTCCTCCTGGACAATGCCCCCAGCCACCCAGAAGAGTTGGATGACTTTCATTCTGACGTAAAAGTTATTAACCTGCCTCCTAGAACCACCGCACTGTTGCAACCTATGGATCAAGGGCCAGGCTCCTATAAGTAGAGATGACCTTGCTAATGCTTCTGCTTGGTATCTCCTCTTGGGCCTGGCTCCCACTGAAGAGACCTCAATAAAGGTCAAAACTAGTCTGGGTAGTGGCCCTTCCCTTAATGCATAACTTTATACATATTCGCAAGGAGATGTATTTTGCATTATGGGAGATACTGAGATAGGAGTGATGTTAGCTCGCTCCACCTTTGCAACGAGTTGCCCGGTGTTGTACCACCTTACCCCAGTCCTGAAGATGCTTTCAGGCGCAAACTTTGTTTGCTCACACTTGGATAAAGGATTAAACTAAATTTATTATAGTCTAACCAAGTGAAAAATAAACTTTCAACATTTTTCTCTAAATCCAGAGTAATTTAATAAAAAGGTGGCACACCGTTTGGCAACTTCTATAGGTAGAGATGACCTTGCTAATGCTTCTGCCTGGTATCCCCACTTGGGCCTGGCTCCCACTGAAGAGACCTCAATAAAGGTCGAAACTAGTCTGGGTAGGTGGCCCTTCCCTTAATGCATAACTTTATACATATCCTCAAGGAGATGTGTTTTGCATTATGAGAAATACTGAGATAGGAGTAATGTTAGCTTGCTCCACCTTTGCAACGAGTTGCCCGGTGTTGTACCACCTTACCCCAGTCCTGAAGATACTTTCAGGCGCAAACTTTGTTTGCTCACACTTAGATAAAAGATTAAACTAAATTTGTTGATGTTAACGAGCTTCTTTTGAGTCACGATGAAGAGCTTATTAATTATGACCTTATTCAGTTGAAGGCATTCCGAAATTCCAAAGAAAATGCTATGCTGATTGAACCGCTAACTCCAGACGTTAAGAAATTTACAACAAAGGGACTAGCCGAGGCTATTAACCTGATAACGCAGTTTTGAGAATGTTAGCCGCCGTATCCATTCCGATATGTCTAGCTGCAAGGCCATCTATGATGACAAAAAGCGTGTGACCACACAATCTACTCTAGACATGTTTGTGAGATGCCGCTCACAACAATGTCAAGATGACAACTCAGACGACCCCGAATATTTACCCCTATGTAAATAATATACTGTACATATCTGTATATATACATACATATAATAATAAATATTGCAGTTTCTTACAAAGTTACACTTAAGCAATTTACAAATTCGACTTACGTAAAATTCGAGTTACGTAAAGGTTTACGGAACCCATTACTTATGTAACTCGGGGGGGGTACTGTATTTTGATTGATTAATGCTAACATTGTGACTAGTTTCTGATCAACTTTTTCCAGGTCGGACTCCGATTTGATCAGTTCTTATATGTTGATCTTCTAAAGCAGTGGTCGGCAACCTTTTTAATGTGAAGGGCACCATGAAGTTCGCGGGTGCTGCATTGCTGACTCCTCCTGATTTAAATAGTTAAACTTAAAATTACAATTCACATGAATGGTTTTGAAATGTCTTTCTATATTACTTTTTTTAGAAATAGCCACACTATTGCATAATAAACAAATACATTTGCCATTATGATTGATAAAGCAAGGCGCTCGCATCTGATCTGAGAGATACATGTTAATTGTTAACATGAATATTCTTTTTGTATTCATTTTTTATTTTTATTTTTTTATGGTATTTTATATTCATTCATATGTGACAAAAATATACTGTAAAAGGGAGGTAAATAAAATAATGTTAAAATTTGAAATATCATTTTTCTTAAAAATAACTAATCATAGAATTTCTAAGCCTGTGTCATGAGCCCTCCGTAATTTTCAAATTTTATAATGTGCTCTTCATATTAAAAAGGTTGCTGGCCTCTGCAAGATGTGCTTTACATTTATGGAAAATACTAAGAAAAGAGATCTGGAACTTGCTCCACCTTTACTATGAGTTGCCCATAAGGCACTACTTATGCTTGCATGTGCCGAAACTTTTAGTTTCTATATATTTGGCACGAAACTCTTGTAGTTTCTATATTCGGCTATAAAATAATGTTGGATTCAATATTCACTTAATTTGTACCATCATGTATTATATTTGTAGTATTTTTTCTTTATGCTTTCTTGCATTTTAGCACATACTAGTAATGAATGTATCTCTCAGATATACTGCGATCTATGCTGCAAAATTACTGCTGTGAGCTCCAAAGCAGTTTACAATAATTTCTCTGAGGGCACCATGGCACCGCGTTGCCGACCTCTGTTCTAAAGCATGCTGAACATCATCATCATCCCACCTATATGTTTTTCATTTGGATCGTTTTCTATTTTTGTCTTAAACCCATATTTTACTGATCATCTCCCATTCAATTTAAGTTACTGTTCCATCTTTGATTAATTCTGGTATCTTCATTTTTTAATGTGGTTTTGCTATTGATGCCATCTGCTCACTTCTAATTTTCTTCTAACCAGATTAGATAAATTTGGTTAATTAGATTTGGTTAATTGGATAGCACTTCCATTCCCCAACTAATAGGCCATAGGTTTAATCAAATTTTTCAACATGATAATGCATCTTCACATAGTAGCAATGCTGTCAGATGATAGAACAATATCAGTGAACATGTTATGGACTCACTTCACCTGACCTAAACCCAAAAGAAAAACCTTTGGCATATGCTTAAAATTAATGTAGCTGAAGAGAAACTGATGATACAGTTGATCAACCAAGCAGTTGTAAGGATGTTACATTACAAGATTGCAGTGGATTATGTGAAATCTTGTGCATTGTGTAATTCACTTGCAAAATCTTTGATTGTTGTTAAAGAATATCTGTAAAATGCTGAAAAATGTTGTTTGTGTAAGACTAAACATTTTTAGAATAATTAAAAATAAAGTACTTTGCATGTCAAAAATATATAATGGATTCTTAATGAGGTATTGTCTCTGAAATGCAAAAATCTAAACTACTATTGCTGTTGCAAGCAATTTTCACAGCGCTAAGATAATAGTAGTAGGTAGTTATGGCTAAATGGTGGTTGTTTAAAAGGAATGAGTCTGCACTTGAAATTGCTATACATTCTAGTTAAGAATACAGAAATGTATAAAGTAGGAATAAAGTACTGTGAAAATGTCATACTAAGCACTAAAAATAGCTGCATGGTATAATAATGTCTTCATCTTCTATGTTGTGAACCTGAGCATCTATTTTTGTCTCTAGAGCTGAGTACCTGGTTTATTTAATCTATAGTGCAGACACCTTTCATGGTATGGGATATCATTGATTGCTATGTATATAAATAACAGATTTTCATATAAATACATTGTAGGAAATCTTACTTTTCTATATATATATATGTTAGTAATAATGATTAAGATTACTTGAAACGTGTTTAATGAGACTTGGTGATGATGTCTTTCTGTTGAAATGTGAATATGGCAACCTTAACAGTATTCAAAATTATATGGTGGTTGTTTAAAAGGAATGACTCTGCACTTGAAATTGCTATACATTCTAGTTAAGAATACAGAAATGTATAAAGTAGGAATAAAGTGCTGTGAAAATGTTAGGATCTCATATGGAGGATTTATGGAGGTAGCATGGTTTTTTCTCCTGGAAACTCAGGTTTTTCATCCTGCGTACAGACAAATCAGCCCTTCAGAATACACATAATTTACAGACAAAAAATACTAGCTGTGGTGGTGGGCAGTGGATGGCGCTGATGTAGATGATTGGTAGTAGAGGATCAGTGTAGTGGAGGAGACGGAGAGTTGTACAATAGGTGTCCTCCCGCGATGAGTCTTTGGACTCCTTGGAGGTGTCATGAATAATAATAATATATCATCATTTAGACATAAACTTGTAACAGTTCAATAAAGGCAATAAGTTCTTTACAATGAGATTTACTACATCATAAAAGGGCTCAAGTATCTGGACTCTAATGGAGCAGATGAATGAACAGAATGCATTTTGGTAATGATTCTCACCATAATAATTATGGTACATCATTATCCAGACCAGTTTTGATCCTTGGTGCTCAGATGCTCAGAACTAACTTGGTAGTAGAAGTTCTGTTTCATATACTTATAGAAAAATAGTGTATTGCTATATTATTGCAAATATTTTGGTTTAGAGATAGTTATAGAAGTTTTTTGCTAGGACAGATAGTAAATTATACTTTACCATGTGATTTACACCATTCTGCTGTTTGTGTCTGGAAATATGATTTCTGCCATTGAGTTAGCTCCAAGTACCACAGATCTAGCTTTCACAGATGGGTGTCCTCAATAAAAGTTAGACTAACTTTTACCATAATGCATGGCATTATATGTTTCTTAGAAGAGAGTGTGCTATTAATGGGATACAAAGAGTAATTTGACATGAACTCAAATACTCTTCACAACTAAGGTTATTTGTATATACAAATAACCTTAGTTGTGAAGATATTTCACAACTAGGTCTGCTTGTGAAATATCTCAAATACATAAAATTTTATCAAACTGTAGCCTAGTTTGACAACTATGTTATTTGACAAAATAGAATTAAAAATTATAATATTTGATATGTAGATAATTATGAATTCTAAAAGTCATCATACACTGATGTCTTCATCTGTAGTTAGTGTATTTATATTCATGTACAACTGTAGCTTGAGTAAAAAAATATGACAACTAGAGTTTTTAATAGAATTTCTTTGATTGAAATTTCTTGAACAATTCAGGGAAAACAGGTAGTCATTTAACATGTGAAGTACAGAAAGTAGTGGTTAAATTAAATGAGTTACTGTTCCCAAAGGCAGCATGAATGAGTCACAGGCTGATTTATATTTGTAATTTAAACACTGTAAGATGGAACCAAGTTACTGATTTACAGGACTAGAGCTTGACATTTTTCACTATCAGCTAATGGAATGAAATGCTTAGTACAGTGTATTCTTTCAGAAAGCATTAACGCTTTTAACAAGTTGCATTCTAAAACAATTACTTCTTTATCCCCCAACTATTTTGGTCAATTTCTGAATGAACTAGTTTCAGGTTGTAATCATGAGATCTTAGGGACCACTTGGCTTTTCTTATATACATATTCCAGATATATCTGTCAACCAGGAAACCTTCTGGTAAATTTGATAGTATTTGCCAAAGTACTTCCTATTAAATCATTTTTATTTTGAGACTGCTACATGATGCCAACAAGTGTAATCAGCATTGGCTATTTGGGAGACTCCTTAATGATAAAAACAAGTACCCACTCTTTACAGTTTGGTTGTGTTTGTTTTGGAGTCCTTCAATGTTGAAATAGCATATCTATATAATAGAGGGGAAACATCTTAACCTTAACAAACCTTTATCCACAACACAACCAAAATGTCTCTTGTGGAAGACATTTTGGTCTTTGTTTTTCTGACTTTTCATAAGAGCAGATTTCTTTTATGGCAAATGGTGATGCAGGAACTAAATTTAAGAAGTATAATAGGTGTTGTGTGAGCTAAAATGAGTCTTGTTTGATGAATCCTGAGTATAAAAGTACCCAAATAATAATAATCTAGTCCATCCTATCTTTACATATTAGGATTAAAATCCTATTAAGGCCAAGCAAAGTTGGTTTTTGTAAATATAATTATTGCTAGATGTAATTATTATTATAATACAAGCATCCTCCATGGATTGAGAATGCATTGAGGGAAGTCCTTTTCCAGGCCATGTCTAAATACCTGTTGTCTCTATGAAAACATTCATTGAAGATGCACCTACAACATCCACTGGTAGCCCATTTTATACACTCACTATGTGCTATATGAAGAACCTGGATCTCGCATGCATCCCAACAATCCTTACTCCTTTTCCAGGGATGAATCCAAGTTCTTTCTTCACCTGCCAAGTGCTGTAAAACTTCACTTGTGTTTATACTGTAAGACTCTCTTACCAATGTATTTGTTTCTATCATGTCTCCTCTATCTGTTATTCAAACTGTGAAGACTACATTCCCCAGTGTATCTTCATATGCACGTTTCCATAGATCCAATATCACTGTGATTCCTCACCATCCAATCTTTCAGTTGTTTCCTCTAAATCCAGGTATAACCACATCCAAGCGTGGTAGTCATTGATGTGATTTTATCAAAGCCTTGTACAGTGGAACAGTCGTTTCCTCATTATTTCTACAAGTTACTATTCTTCTCAACATTGCAGTTATCTAGTGTGACTTAGCAATGTGACCCCCCCTAAAATTTAACTCTGTCTACCATCATCCCTGGGGTTCTAGCTTCATTGACTATTTGTGGCAAATTACCATTAATATAACACTCTGCCTGCAGTGTCCTCAGTCCAAATTACATAATCTTGCACTTAGCAACATTGAGCTAACATTCATTTTCTTCCTTTGTTCACAGAACCAGTTTGTTCAGATCAGGCTGCAAGGATTTTGTATAGGTAATTTCCCTTATCACCTTTTCTAACTGTGCATCATCAGCAAATAATTGTCTTACTATCATACCAATTTCAATATCATTAATATACAAGTTAAATAACAATGGTCTATGTACAAAACCCTGGTACTCTGCTCTGGACAAAACATGAACAAATTGCTAAAGCAAGACCTGTCTTTAACAAGGCCATCTGTTTCTTTATAGAGGATTAAAGTACTATTGCCTCTGGATGCAGATCCTAATTGGTCTCTGCACCACTTTAATTGCCATTTGAGAGATACTGATTGTTTTATGACTGGTTTCTTCTGACTTGACTCTATCCTAATCTTTTAGGAACTGTGCTTATATTGGGACTCAAGTTGAATAGCCAAATTAGATGATGCTAACTCTTGCATATTCCATCCAATCCCACTGTTGTGTTTGGATCCAGCTGTTGCAATAGCTTCGAGACTTCCATCTTATTCATCTCTATCTTTTAGGCATATTAGCATTCTGATAGCTAATTCTTTAATAATCCTGCTAAATTAATCCTGTAATAACTATTTTGAAAGATCTGACACTTTCCTGCTCATAGTTAAGCATAATGGAATGAATACAGCACAGAAAAATAATTAAACACAAGCTTAATAATTCCTTCAAATCTCATATGAAGCTCACTGCCCTTATCTGCTTTCCACTCCCTCCCCCCTCTGTTCTAGGTTTTTACAAGGTTCTGTGTTCTTGCAACTTATATTATGGTCATACTAGGAGATCTGCTGACATCTGCCTTGATGAACACAAGAAACACATGTGCCAACATGACTATGGCCAGTTTGGCCTTGCTGACCATCCTTTGGATACCGTGCACCTAATCAGATGGAGATAAAACTAGACTATAAAGGTTAAAGGAAAAAGACTTTTTTCCTTTAACCTTTATATCAATGACATTGTCAATGGATTGCAGGAAGATATTCAGTTGTTTGCAGATGATGTGAAGCTAGGAAGGGTTATTAGTAATAGTGCTGATGTGGTAGCTTCAGGAGGATTTGAATAAGCTGGACAGATGGGCAAGTGAATGGGGTCTTGAAGTTTGGGATTCATTGATGGAAGGCTGCACCCTCTGTTGGAGAAACTGTGCTAGGAGAAGTGGAGGAGCTAAGGGACCTTGGAGTGATGACTGATAGAAACTTGAAGTTTAAGGGACATATTCCAAAGGTGGGGAAGGTAACCCAAATGATTGCTGCAATACTGAGAAGGATGCTGACCAGCAGAGATAGAAGAGTGATGATTCCATTGTATAAAGCCCTGTGCAGACCATACATGGATTATTGTTATCAGATTTGAAGGAGATCAATTAACCTTGGAGAGAGAGCAAAGGTGGATAACAAAAATGATATGAGGACTGCACAGTGTTAGATATGGAGATAGACTGAGGGCATGATGAATGTAGAGTTTGGTAGATATGTGATATAATTGAGACAATTAAACTGTTAAGAGGTAGTTACAGATTTGACACTGAGAAGTTCTTTTGTATGGTATAACAAAAAGAGGCAAGGAGAAGAGACCATCCTCGAAAGTTACACAAATCAAAGTAGTGAGTAAGAGAGTGAGAAGTGGCTTTTTTTGCATGGAGGATGGTTGGACCATGGAATGCATTTCCTCATAGTGTAGTGGGAGCATGAACATTGATCGAGTTCAAAGAATGGTATGATAGACTTTGTGTTGCTTAAGATGGGCCTTTCATGATGAGTCTTTGACTCCACGGAGGTGCTGAATAATAATAATATTGATTTCTCACATAAGAAATTACAGACCTACAACATGTTATTGTGCATGTGTGGGCAGAGAGATAGAGAAGAATTTATTATTCTTTTTGAATACTTTAAGGCTGTAGTGTTTGGGGATATTAATAAGGGAAGCTGTTCCTGATAATAGAGGTATATGGAATGAATATTGAATGACTGCTGTCCATGTGATTATGTTTAACAGAAAGCAGAGGGATGATAGATGCCAGAGTGGAACAGCAGAAAACAGTAGAAAAAGTGTAAGCAGAAACATACTGTGAGCCATTATCACTGATTGGTTGAACAGTCACTAATATGAACATAATATGAATTTTATTTTTAACAGTGTCTCTGAAGGTGAATATTTGATATAATAAACAATCTGGCATAAAAATTCCAAGTATCCAATAGAAATTGATCTACCATTCAATAGATCTGCACACAATGCAAATTACTCATGCCTATAATAACAGGTTGCAACTCCATCACTTTATTCTCTTTTTTGGCTTGCTCAGTGGGTTAGCCACATCTTCAGTACAGGGTAGCAAATCATTGTTTAGATGATTCTTTGAGATGGTGGGCTGTTGGATGAATTGAAGCTAGGCAGTAGCAGCATAAGGTGGCACGTTGGCTGCCATGAAGTGTCACGATGGATGTAGTTTCAGAAGACAGGAACCATTACAAGAAAAGCTGGTCAAGGTTGTCCTAGAGCTACATCAACCAGAAATATGGAATGTTGCTGTAACAGCAAGATGGAACCCTATGACATCCTGTCACTAACTGTCTCATGAAGTTAATGCAGCCACATGTGAAAACATTTCAACCAGACTGTGTTAAGATGACTCAGTTTGAGTGGACTCTATGCTAGAAAACCAGTAGTTTGTATCCCATTAACCATCTCAGAGCTTGTTGAAACTGATGCCATGAACATGTGACTTGGAGCCCTGACAAATAGAGTACAGTTCTGTTCTTAGATGAGTTCTGTTTTAGCCCACAAACAGATTCTAGACATTGCTCGATCTGGAGAGAACGAGGAATGTGGTACCATCCCCTCCAACAGAGAAGGGGACACTCATGTTGGAGGCATCTTGTGTGCAGAGGAATAATGATTAATGGCTATACTTCCTTCATGTATCTGCTCCACTACTTCTGCAAGTGGTAGAGGAGTATCTTGAAAATGAAGATATCCAATGACTGCCATGGCCAGCATGATTACCAGACTTACATCTGAATATGTGTGGGACCCCCTTGGATGTCATATTGTATGCCAACAACTATCATCTTGGTCACTTGATGAGCTAAACTTTGCCCTGGCGGAAGAATTGGATTTGTTGCCACAAAATCTTATAGACACCCCAATATCAAGTATGATCCACTGCTGTCAGAATTGTTTATCCATTAGAAGGAATCATATGCCACATTGATGTTGTCAGACCAAATCTTCAAGCATATTGTGTCAACTTCTGTAATGTGATCTTTTTGGCGATTCTTATATATCCCTATTTACAGTCCCAATATAATGGCAAATACCTGTTGGATTTCTGCTCAAGACATGGACTGGTTATTACTAACACCATGTTCCAACATAAAAATGTGCACAAATTCACATGGAGAGAAGAGGCAAGGAATAAGAAAAGTCTCATTGACTATGTTATTGTTGATAGTGATGTTTTCTCCCTGGTGTAGGACACTAGAGTGTACAGAGGATTTGAAATTGGAAGCGATCACTATTTATTCTTGAGCAGGATAAAATTGAATTTCATATTGAAAAGAATAACATGTAAGAAAGTTTTAAAGCGAATAAAAGTTGAGCAGCTCTCAGATGTGAACTGTAGACTAAAATACACAAAGATTATTGAAGAAAAAATGAAAGAGTGTGAGAACAGGAACCAAACCTTGGAGATTCAGTGGCAAGCCTTGAAGAAAACCTTGATCGATTCAGCCAGAGAGGCATGTGGTGAGGTTGTCTGCAAGGATAGAAAAATCAGAACTCCATGGTGGACACAGGAAGTTAAAGAGGCAGTGAAGGAAAAGAAGAAAACATATCAAAAGTTCCTGGCAAATAAGTCAGCTTTTGCTCTTAGAGAATACAGAGACAAATGTAAGAAAGCGAAACATTGTGTAAAACTAGCTAAACAGAATTCATGGGAGGACTTTGGCAAGAACATAGAAAATAAATATCAAGAAGGTGGTAAGATATTCTGGAGGTTGTTGAAGAAGCTTAGAAATGGAGGAAAGAGTGCTGTAAAAGGAGTTAGAAAAGAAGAAAACATATCAAAAGTTCCTGGCAAATAAGTCAGCTTTTGCTCTTAGAGAATACAGAGACAAATGTAAGAAAGCGAAACATTGTGTAAAACTAGCTAAACAGAATTCATGGGAGGACTTTGGCAAGAACATAGAAAATAAATATCAAGAAGGTGGTAAGATATTCTGGAGGTTGTTGAAGAAGCTTAGAAATGGAGGAAAGAGTGCTGTAAAAGGAGTTAGAGATGATAAAGGTGACATGAAAACAGGAGAAAAAGATATCCTTGAAGTATGGAGTAATCCTTGAATTACTTCGAAAAGTTGCTAAATGAAATAAGCAGTGATAGCACAGTGGTACAAAAACACTCAACAGGCATACAGTCAGGAATACATATCTATACTTGAAGTAGAAAAAGCCATCAAAGGCTTGAAATGTGGAAAGGCAGCAGGAGTAGATGATATTCGACCAGAAATGCTGAAGTATGGTGGTATAAAAGTCTTACAATGGCTGCACTGCATAGTTCAGAAAGCCTGGACAGAGGGACGAATTCCCGATGATTGGAGTAGAGCTCTAATAGTACCCATATAAAAAGGGAAATAAAACTGAATGTGAGAATTACAGAGGTATTTCCCTACTGAGTGTTCCTGGCATGATCTATACAAGTATACTTGAGAAACGGTTGAGAAGAATTGTGGAAACAAAGCTTGGTGAAGAACAAGCTGGATTCAGGCCAAATAGAGGCTGTCAGGATCAGATCTTCACTTTACGACAAATAGTTGAGAAAGCATGGGAATATAACAAAGATCTGTATTTAAGTTTTGTCGATCTGGAAAAGGCATATGACAAGGTGCCAAGTGAGAAGCTATTCAATACGCTACAGTTATATGGTGTCAATGGGGCATTATATCAAGCAATACTTAGCCTTTATTTGAGTTGTGAGTCAGCAGTTAGAATTGAAGGAAGTACAGGAAGATGGTTAATGTTAAATCTGGTGTGAGACAAGGATGTACATTATCCCCTCTGTTATTCATTATCTATATGGATCACATTACGAAGTGGTATTAAACATGATATCAAAATTGGAGATGTTAATGTCAGCTCTTTACTTTATGCGGATGATGTTATACTTCTAAATAAATCCGCTACAAGTCTGCAAGATTCTCTGACTAAATTGAATAGCTGGTGTAATAGATATAGTATGAAGGTCAGCATTAAAAAGACAAAGACAACGAAAATAGGTAGAATTGTTGAAAATGTCAACTGCATTGTGAACGGGGAACCTGTGGAACAAGTAAAACATTTCAGCTACTTAGGCACGATTTTTAGTGAAGATGGTAAATTAAATATGGAAATAGACAACAGAATCAACAAATCTGGTATGGTAGGAAGTCAATTGAATAAATTCATATGGAATAAGGGAGAAATTAGTCGAACTCTAAATTAGCTGTATACAAGACAGTATTCAAACCAGTTTTAACTTATCTATCTGAGAGCTGGGTCAGAAGTAAAACACTTGACCAGAGACTGCAGATATGAGAGTCCTGAGAAAAATTAGAGGCGTGAACAGATGGCATCAATGGCAATATCATATTAAAAACAAGGATATTAGTTAAGAACTTGACATTGGCAGCATCCAGGAATGCCTTAGCAAAGCTAATCTTAGGTGGTATGGTCACTTGAACAGAATGGGCGAGGAAAGATTAGCAGAACAAGTGTTCTCTGCCAGGTTGGCAGGAAAACGATCCAGAGGAAGACCAAGATATAGGTGGATTGATACCGTACAAAGTGCCTTAGACGATAGAAATATCAGATCTGATAATGTTAGAGTCTTGACAAATAACAGACTGATTTGGAGGAAAATTGTAGATAGGAAGTTAGTAATGACGTAAATTTTTCATGTAGTACTATCATATCCTGTTACACCCCTTGAGGGTACATGTCAGGAAATTGATGATGATGATATTTTTCATTTCATTTCATTGTTAGTCTATTGTACACTGCCATACCAAATTTTGCCCTACTTCATTACAAACTGCATGAGTTTTGAACCATTTTGTTGAGCAGTATATATATATACATACATACATACAGGTATCCCTTGCTTAACGCAGGATTTGATTAACGCAGCAAAATTAATTGCAACAATTCCTTTATATATGCGGCAAGTTTTAATTAACATGCCTTTAAATTTACCATGCAAAAACATGCAAGCCTCGAGGAGTGGTTCCTGGCTGAGTGAAAGAAAGCCGTGAGCATGATGACGTCATTCCTTTCATTACACATTAAGAGTGGGTGTATTACAAGCTCCAATTGTTTTGCTGTATTTACAAATTACATTCTTCTTAAATTTTTTCATCCAAGAAAGAATTTCATATAAATTCTCTTAATGATCTGTGTGAGAATGTGAAAGTTTTATTTTTTCCAACAAATACGACATCTACAACCCATGGACATGGGCATCATTGCAATTTCAAAGCCTATTTTCTTAAAAAGACATTCTCAAAGGCAGTAGAAACAACGGGAGAAAATGTGATTATGCTCCAAGAATTTTGGAAAACTTTTAACATTAAACACACAATTGAAAACATTCATGACTCCTGGGAGCTAGAAGACAAGTGTCTTCTAAACTGCATGAGAGCTGTTTGGAAAAACCTTTTGCCAGAATGTGCTAATGACTTAGGTGGTTTTCAAAATCCTGTGAACAGCGTGGTTGAAGAAATCTTTTCAATTGGTGAAGACCTTGGTTTTGATAGTGTCGATGCAGAAGATGTTTAAAGAATTATTGGATTTAAATTCAAAAAGATTTCAGTGACAATGGCCTTCTTGAAATTGAACAACAACAACGTGCATATGAAAACAATGAACAAATGGAATATGAAGATGAGGTTCCATAGGAGATAACAATCAAAGAACTGGATGGAATATTTCGCAGTTTAGAATCGCTTAAGCCGCAAGTAATGGTTATTAATTCAGATGTTAATCGAAGAATGCTTGTTTGCCAAAGTCTAGAGAGTCATTTTGCTTGTTATTGTAGAATTTATGTTGATAAGGAAAAAACTCTTCAAACGACTCTTGATAACTTTTTTTCGATAAAAAAAAAATTGCAGTACAGTGGTATCTCGCTAATCCGAACCTCTTTAGTCCGAACCCGCCAGTAATCCGAACTGCGGTTTGAAACAAGAAGTTTTATTTAATACGTATTATTATTTTGTGTACTGTTATTTTTTTTAATAATTATCATTTTAACTATTATTATTTATTTTATTATTATTATTACAATACAGTATTTTTTCATACTGTCAATTGTACGGTTATACTGTAGCCCAGGGGTTCCCAACACTATGCCCGCGGGCACCATGGCGCCTGTCGACCAATTTGTGTGTGCCCGCCGTTGTTCAACCGTGTGCCGTATAGTGAAATAATCACGCAACAATTCATGGCATGCTATATGATGCATGCATTAATGACACATGACGAGTCTTAAACGCATGCAATGTAAAGTAGACGAGCATTCTAAGTTGGTCATTCCAGTTTAAGAACTGGAATATCATCATATTCTCCTAATTATGAAGCACTGGCCAATGAAATGGAATGTCAAAGATCACACTAACTTACATATATATATATATATATTTAAATTTTTATATAATGTAAACTTTTAAGTAATAAAACATTTAATTATAATGCAAACTTTGTATATATTCATTTAACAAAAGAATTCAAAAAATTTGCTTGAAAAAATAAATGGTGCCCGTTGCTCTATCGGTATTTTAGAATGTGCTCTAGGAAACAAAAAGGTTGGGAACCCCTGCTGTAGCCTATTTTGATTTATTGTGTGTTCATGTTTGCTTGGGAAGCTGTTGAACCCGAAGCAATTTGAGTGTCATGGAAAAATCTGTGCCCTTCGAGAATTTACCAAGATAACTTCGGTGATTCACCAAAAGAGGAAATTCAAAACATGCATAATTTGGTAAAAAATCTAAATCCAGATGTTGAAATTTCACAAACAGATGTTACGGAATGGATTACAGGTAGAACCGAAAGTGAATTCGAAATCAAATCAGATGCTGGAATTATAAATATGACGATGCAGAATGAATTAGAAGACGTGATGATGATAAAGAACTCGAAGAAAAAAAAATAAAACATGAAGAGGCAGTTGACAGTTTTAATATGTGAATAGAATGGGCTAAGCAGAATGATACGCCATTCCATAAAATTTTATTGCTAATGCAGCTCCAAGAAGCATTTGAAAAAAGTTTAGCTTCCAAGAAGCAGAATAAAATCGGTGACTTTTTTACAAAGAAATAAAAAACTTTTTTTGTGTTATTTTGTGAAATTTTTTTGTGTTGTGCACAAGAAAGTGATATTTTTCACGCAAATTAAGTTATGTACAGAACTATACAATTTTATTAAATCATAATCCTCAACAATACAGGTACATACAAACTAAATTTTTTACCAAAATAAACTTTTGTACTGTATTATTTTTTAAGTTTTACATTACAGCACAGTAGCTTCTTTTTTCTATCAGTTCATTTATTTATAGAATTAAATTGATGTACCATTAGAATCTGATTATTTTTGTCTTAAACACTAGTTATTGTTGTCTCTTGGAGAAAATTCACTAATCCAAATGAGCACGGTTTTTATTAGTTCGGATTAGCGAGATACCCCTGTAATTAATATAAGTACATGCATTTATTAAACATTTACTTTGCATTCATTTTTTATCTTTCCTAAAAGAGTACCATATAAAATGAATTATTAATACAATAATTGATCATGGATGAATTGCAATTTTTACCATTGATTAATGCGATTTTGATATACATGGTAAGATCGAGTGATTAATTAATTGCTTTAATCAAGAGATACCTGTGTGTGTACACACACACACACACACACACACACACACACACACACACACACACAAATCCTGCTCATGAACCTATCATACATTTTAGCATTGTGGACAAACTAAGATTTAGATAGTATGGAAGCCTTTTTTCCAAGCCACTTTCAACTTCAAAAAGCAAAGACTTGTATTGGACAACAATCATCTACCTCTTGGTGCTGGAAGATTTGAAGTGAGGCACTGGTTTTTTGGAAGATTACATAGCCAGTTCAGATGCAATGTCAAATATTTGTTTTTCATAGAAAATTTAGATTATATATTGGTTAAACTTAAAGTAACAAGCAAGTGGTGCTCATAATTGTAAACATCTTTTCCTTGAATCCATTGAGTCAAATTTACAAGACATGTTGCTATAATGAGCCCACTTTTTATCTTAGTCTTTTATTTCACATTAATGAAAATGTGCAGTTGCCTTACTGCACGAGTCATGTTGTGTTGCTACATAACTATGTTGCTGTGGATCAGAATTTTCCACAGAACTAGATAAGACTTCCCAAATAGTTCAGCAGAAGTTACAGTTGTAACTTCTGACTATTTGGGACCTGTCAACTTTGAACAAGAATGAATGAATATGCTAATATTTCCTGCTTTTGAGGCCACACTTTTATAGTAAAGGAGCAGTGAAAATGTGGCATGCGTTTTGCAACACAATCTCATTAGCCACGATATTGGATACAGTATTCTATTTTGTATTATAATGCACTTCCTCCTTGATAATGCCCTTGTAACAAGGATGAAAAGTTAAGTTTTATTATGTGACTATCATAAGCCACAAATAAGTTTCACCATGTGCCTTACAAATATTTTTTGGGAAAAATGAATCAATCAGTGACATGAACTCTTATTGTAATACTTCTTCACAAGGTAAAACTCATTTCCTTATCCTCCTTTCCCACACAACCTCATTATTAACCTGTGTTCTCCATGTGAATGATGTCACATTCAACTTTAATTCTTTAAACATAGCCATTTCTGTTCCTGCTGTCAGTCTTTATTATTATTATTACATGACACCTTAAGAAGTCCAAGGACTTATCACAGGAGATATGCTACTCCTCACAACCTGCTGTCTACACTACTTAATTATCCATCTATGCACGGGGCCATCTATTGACATCACCATCTACTACCCAGTAATTTTTTTTTTTGTCTGTATATTATGTGTGTGTTCTAGTGTAAATGGGTTTTTTTTCTTTATATGTTATATCTTATCAACAATATTTCTTTATCTTAATATTTTTGTATTTCCTTTCTTACTCTACCTTAAGTATTTTTTCTCATGCCTGGGCTCTCCAGATATTTATTTGTTTGAAGACTGCACCTCTGAAATTCCCCTATAGGCAAAAGAAAGCTTTCATATCCTAGTAGATCAAATAATCACTTATATCCTATCTTAGCCAAGGTTTGCAGTCATGGCAAAAATTACTCTCTTTTTTACTCTCTTTTTATCTTAAATCACTACTAATCATTGGGGTTCCGCTATCAGGTCCGAATAGTGTTTTTAGGATCAGTGCATTGCAAAAGATTGAATCGGACAACTATTTTTATCAACAATAACAATAAGTTTAATTTCTGGTCTAATAATTGTACATATCACATGAAATCACAAGATTCATTTATGAAAGGTAATTTTAGTCTTTCTCAATCACTCAACTTGGTTTCTAGTATATTCTTTCGCAGTTACTTACTAGACTTTCAACAAGCATACTTTATGTTACAACTATCAGGAAGTTATACACATAACATGAATTCGTTAGGTGTGCTTGACATTCCTAATTTAGCATCAATCAAAATACAACATACATGTATACAAACATATCTCTCAGAATCTCATTCCTTTCAAACACTTAATCATAATCTAGGCAATTATATTTATACAATCCACCTCATTGAGTTTCAAACATTCCAATGATATGATAGCAGGAACATACTCTACCATAAAATTCAATCATAAGTACACATAATTAATCACAGAAATTTCAATAGCTCAATATTTTATTCGAGGGAAATTAACTTCACTCATGCTTCACTCATTAGCGATTACACACATTTACAAGAAATGTTAACACTCTAAATACTATCTCCTTAAACTAAACAATTTAACAGTTTGATAGGGAATTCTTTCTTAATTCACAAACAATTAATTAATAGATAGACTCACATGGGTCTCTTCCTATCTTGCATGTGTCTTCCATGTTTTCTCCTCGAAGCGATACAGGGCACCGATAAATAGTCGCGGCAGCTGGTGAGATATAGGATAGGCTTTCCGGTGTCTTGAACTGCCCGGCGAAGGATTTCTAGTGCACGACCCAGCGAAGGTCGGGTCATGCACTTACCCAAACGAGCGTCAGATCTTCAGGACTAATACGGCAAGATTTCTCCTTAACTTATCACCTCTGGATATCTTCAGCTGTGACTGGAGTGGCTATCGGTGGATGGGTCTCTCCATCTTCCCCACCGGAACTTACGGCACCTCTCGATCTCAGTCTCTCGTGGATGGATCACGCAGGATGAAGAAAAGGAAGCTCTTCTCATCTCGGAACCAAACCTTTTAAACACCAGTGTCCCTGCACCTTGGATTAAGTTTTTGAGACCCCTAACGTCCCCGTGCGAGTCTTGCTGGTAGTTTTTAGAACTCTGGATAATGTTTCTCGAATATTCGCCAACAATCTTACTTTCTCCTTAATCCTGCCTATGGGCCTTTTCTTTTGATTCATGCCACGCCCTTTCAATATTGACCTTGAAGGTCACTTGCAATGGGACTTGCAAACAATTTTCAAAAGACTTGCCGAATTTCGGGCGGGCGATGCACTTGGTTTCAATACTTCTACATCCCTTCTTAAACAATGAGCGAGTTAATTCCCTTTGGGCTTATTTTGCTCTTTATACAGATAGCTTTACATAGAGAAATAAGATTTACATTTGTACAAGAAAATTTAGGTGAATTCCTACTGTAAAATGGCGATGTTTTAGATAATTTATTTTGGCAATATCGAATTTTTACACTAGTCAGGATGCTGTATGTATGATGATAAACCCAATATGAGATTGGATAATTCACCTTCAATTGAAAAATTCCATATAACAATTCCTCTTGTGACAAGAATCAAACTCGTATCTTTTCCAACTGAAGAGTTCAATGTCCCCCCCACACACACACCCATTCCTTTACAGTTTATTATTATTTTTTAAGCAAGAATGAAGTGAAGGAAGGATTTGTCCAGCTACAAAGTGGTGTATAGTATAGTATAAGTTGTCGGTTATTAGCACTGCTGAAAGTCATTTTTTCATAATTTAATTAATAATAATAAGTTAATTCATTGTATATTTTTTGTTTTATATGGGTGTGTGATAGGCTGAGTTGTTTAGTTTTAAGTAAACCTTGTATATCTGTTTAAATTCAATGACATCCTTGTTTGGTGAATTGAATTATGTGATTTTGTTCAGTGCAGTATATGAGATATATATTCATTGCAAAAGTTGAAGGATTTATGGAAGGAGAGCAAAACTGGGTGAGCAAGTGTATATCAAGTGTTTCTGAGAGTGCCAGGTGGGTGGTAAGAACAAAGCATGTGTTAGTAGAGTAGACAGTATTGAGGGTAGACTTGAAAATGTTTGCCAGAATTAATGCTGAGCATGGAAGGTCAAGAGAACGAAGTGGACCTCAATAAGGAAATTGCACACTTGCATGTGATCTTTCACAGTACAAAGTGCAAAATTGAAAAACTGCTGAATGACAAGAAATTAACAGAGCTGAGAAGAGAATAAAAACAGCAGGTTTGAGGTAAAATCAAGATCATATGAATAAATGAGAGAAATAAGATGAGAAAATTTTGTGTTGAGATTCTATGATCAGGAGTACTTAACAAAAGCATGACAATCTTATTTCCCCTGGCACAAAAATTAATAATATTAGTGATGCTCTTAGGGTGCAGAAAGGTAAGGTGAAAGAATTGTCTGGTTGGTACTAATGACCTGAGAGGTGAAAAGTATTCTGTGGAGGAGAATGTGAAAGAGATTTGGATAAGGTGAAAAAGAAAAGCAAGAGGGTGAAGATTGCAAGTCTCCTGCCACACTATAATATTAGTGAACTGAGGACAAGGGTACTGATATCAAACAAATCAATATGCTGGTTATGCAGAAGAAATGATGTAGGGCTTGTGGACCTATGGTCTGGAGTTTGATGGATGGGAGAATTGGTATAATGCTGATGAACTGCAGTTAAAGGGTTTCAGTGTTAGGTATCTAGAGTGTTTCATAATTTTGAGTCACTGAGTGACCACTTTGCAAGGATATATCATCCAAGTGAGGTTACTGTTCTAACATATGTGACAAGGACTGATGTGGGAACAGAACTGGATGAATTGACTGTTCTTAGGATATTGTAAAATCTTAATGTGAATATGGCCATGGAATTAGAATAGATATCAGTTCATATTTACAAGAATGTGCAAGGGAACTGGCAGTGTCTCTGACTAGGCTCTTTTAGTCTCATCAGCTCTGGCAGAGTGCCAGGGAGTGGAAAGAGGGGAGAATAATTCCTTTGCGTAAGGGAAGCTCTAAGACTGCAGTAGCAAAACATAAAGCAATCAATATCTCAGAAGTGGTGGTGAAAAGTTGGTCAAAGTGCAAATTCAGGAATAGGTGGATAATCAGTGAAGGATCAGTCTTGCCTTATTAATTTGCTAACTTTTTATTATAGAGTGATAGTTGAGTTAGATAAAGGGAATGACTACACAATGATTTTGCTGGATTTTGCAAAACATTTGACAGAGTACCATATGACACTGTGCATATGGATATGAGCGGCTGATTTACAGATACCAGCAAGTGGTGTACGGAGGAGCAGGATCCAGGAGAAAGGGGTGTGTTGCAAAGTACTGTTCTAGGACCACTACTGTTTAATTTGTAGAGAAATTATATAAGAAATAATCTGAAGGGAAATATTCAGTTGTTTGTTGATGCAAAACTGAGTAGACTAATACAGGGTGTTTCAAAAAAAATATCTCTGCAACCACGAACCGCAAATGAATGCGACTTGTACCATGCGAACAGCCTTGGCTTAGAGTTTGATATGACAACTGCTAGATGCCACTACTAGCACCCAAATAGCCGCTACGCTTAGTTAATGAGAAGATGGCGTCTAGTCAACATTAATTTATTTTGTAACTGTACCACATTTTCATTATTAAATATAATTATTTGAAATCGATCATTCTTTTTGAAACACCCTGTAGTTAATCAATGTGATGTGGAGAGCTGCTTGCAGGATAATTTAAATAGGCTGCCAGTATGGGCAAAAGATAATGGGTGTCTGATATGAAGGAATGTAGTTATGCATTTTGGGAGGAATAGATTACAAGCTGTGTATCACATTTGCAGTAGTTTCATTAAACTGTACTCCAGGAAATGGATAAAGCTAGGGATTTGGGGCTAGCAGTAGATAGAGTTGAAGTTTAGAGGACATTTTGCTATGGTTTCCAAATTAGCTCATAGGATTGCTTGGCTATTGAAGAACATGCTAACAAGTAGAGACAATGAAGTTATTATTCCTCTTTATAAGGCCTTGTTACATCTACATATCTACATCTGGATTTCTTAGGGATAAGGAAGTAGTATAGCAGATCTAGAGGCGAGTGTGCTATGGAATGCTCCATATGAGAATAGATTCAGGGTGTGTGAGTTGCAAAAGTTGGTTGATAGGCAAGAAAGAAGAGATATAATAGAAACATTATTTAAAGGGTTTTATAGGACTGATGTAGTGGAATGTTTCAGCTCTTGGCTAGAGAGGACAGGACAAGATGTTATCCCTGGAAGTTGAGTGAGAGTGTGGTTAGTAGGGGGTGTGAGGACTAAATTTTTTGCTTCGAGAGTGGTGAATGAATGGAATGGATTACTAGTCAGTTGTGAGTGTTTTGTCTGTTAATGGATTTAAGGAGAGGTATAATAGATATTGTGGGGATAATTTAGGTCTCCCATGATGAGTCTTCAGACTCCATGGAGATGCTTGTACAATCATTAATAATTATTTATCCTTGCTTTGCCTGAGACCATCTTTTATTGCTTTTTAATATCATCTCTCTCTCGCAAGTGCACACACACACACCCCCACCCTCTTGGCATGTGCTCCAGTTATTAATTCTGGAATGAAAAAAAAGCCTTCACTTCATTTTACTTAAATTATTTATATATATTGTACTTGAAATTAGAATTAACTAAAAAAAAAAATATATATATATATAGTTTAAAGTGCACGCACACACACACATTTCATATAAATACATTCCTGTTGATTATTTTAAAAATCCACATACTTTGTAGGTAGTTTTTGGTATTGAGAACACATTGTAATGTAAAGAGTTTATTAAAAATAAACAATTTAAAAAACCTTACGAATTTTGTGCATCGTAAGACTTACATCATCAGGGGTAATGGTACATAAGTTTTGCACAAAATTTTATGTACCATTACCCCTGATGATGTAAGTCTTATTACACATGAAACTTGTCAGGTTTTTTAATTGTTTATTTTTAATAAACTCTTTATATTACAATGTGGTCTCAATACTGAAAACTACCTACACAACTGCTTAACCACAGAAACCTAAGTCTAAATCTACATACTTGTTTGAGAATATTATTATTGCATATATATATATAATATTTAATATATAATAATATAAAATATATAATATTTTTTAAATATATATATTTAATATATTTAAAAAATACATTTATTTATTTTATTCTGTTTTTCATTTAGCTGAAATTTTGGAATTAGCAGGAAATGCTGCTCGTGATAACAAAAAAGGAAGAGTAACACCCCCGTCATATACTTTTGGCAGTGGCTAACGATGAAGAGCTACATCAGGTATGATTATTAAATAATCTACAAATCGCCAAAACTACTAAAAGAATTTTAAAGACCTACATTTGTCAGGAATAACATTTTGACTAGCTTGCTAGTGGATGTAAAATATCTCTTCTGTCTTAGTATGGCACACACACACACACACACACACACACACACACACACACACACACACACACACACTAGGTGAGCAGTTTATTAGAGACTCCCTCTCTCCATCATGCATGGAATTTACTGTTTTGTTTGAAACTGTTATATGTTTGTTTAAGCTCTGTGAAGTAGGTAGGCAGATAGATGATGATATGTATGTGCATAGCATATATGCTTGCAGTTCATTGTGATTATGAGCCAACAGTAATTTGAACAAGATATTATAGCTGGTGCTAGACATTCTTTCTTGTGCAAGTATCACAACTGCATGGGTATTTAAACAGATGCCTAGAGGCGGTGTTGGAAACTTACATTGTCAAAAACCATAATGGGTAGGAGGGGAAGAAGAAGAAAGTAAGTCTTTAAAAGTTGTAAATTATTATTTTTACAGCTATTTTTGCCTGTTTTCGTTTAGGAGTATCCCTTATTTTAAATACATTGGCTTTTTACTCAAGTATTCTTAGGGTATTATAAGTGTATTTTGAAGGTAAATCCTGTCCTGTGAGGTGTCTTCTCCCTTCAGGAGATTGACTACCATGTGTCTCCACCATGTCCTATTCTGCACCTCTCTGCTGCATTCCTCGTATGAGAGATAGGTCCAGTCTTCTATATAGGTAAATATATGCAGACTAATAGAGGAAGAAATTTTGCACATACCTTGTTTTGGATGTTAGGATGTCTTCGTTCTCCATACTTCTGCTGTTAGGTTGTTCAAAAAGGGGGTGTTTGAGGCAAGGTGGTAAGATTAATTAGAAAACCTGGGTTTTTTAAAATAGTATATATATATATATTATAATATTTAAGGGCGCTTCTTTGGGGAAGGGGAAAATTATTTTAAATTATTGTAAATTATTTTCTTTTATTAAGGAAAATGACATCATACAATAAAGCTCCTTTAAAAAAATCTATTATATCATAACATAGATTAAGAGGTAGGTGCTACAGAGCATGAATCAGCTATCTGAATAAGCGCTGTAGTAGCAGAGTTCGATGAATGTGATATTTGTCCTTTTGTTGGAAAGACTTGGATTTGAATCCCATCTAGTACACTGGCCTTTCTGAGAACTTTTCAACTGAGTTAGTGATATGGAGTTGGTAGGGCTTTTTATCTTGCAAAACAGACAAACCAACCGAAGAAAACAACATATACACAGTTAAGACAGAACATGCTGTCTTCATAATCTTTAGTGGCTTGCTTTAACTATAATTCTTCTTAAAATAGATCCTCCTAGTAATATAAAAAAATATCAATCTACACTTCATTAAAACTTTGGTTTTCATTTGTGATAATTTTCTTTCTTGAACTTGTAGATGATTTGATAAATGTTTTTTTTTTTCTTCTTTTATGATTTTAATATAATGAAGATATTATTTATGTAATGTAATCAGTATTTGATTTTGCTTTATTCAATCTACAAAATGAGAACTGAGTTTTAGTATACTTGAAGCTATCTTGTACATCCATGGAATGGTAGTCTAGTTAATTTGCAAAGAACTACCAGAATGGTGCATCTAACAGATAGATCACAGTGTTATGCAATTACTTTTTATTTTTATTTATCTCTATAAAGAGATTTTTACTCTGAATGTGTGTATTAATTACACAAGGGTTCAATTCCAGTTGGTGCAATGATTTAACTATTTCTTTTAGAATCCGAAAATTATTGACTCGAGACCAAATAAAAAAAAACTTATATACATATAATGAAACTAAAACATTATATACACTCTAAATAAAATTGCATAACTACAAAAATAACTGGATCCAAGGCCTTCTAAAATAAATCTACACTTTAGAGATTTTCTTATTCAAAAATATTATTATTATTTGACACCTCCAGGGAGTCCAAAGACTCATCGAGGGAGGGGACCTGCTCTAAAACTCTGTCTCAACCACTCAATCCACCAACTGACTGCAACTACACCAACGCCATCTACCACCAACCACCGCCACTAGTATTTCCACAGACAACACAAACATCCATGCCAAGGCAGGATTCGAACCAGCAGCCTTTTGACTGGAGAGCGGATATGCTAACCACTTGGCCAGCGTTTAGTGATATTAAAATCATTAGCATATAGTGATATTAAAATCATCCATTCTCTCACTCATTCTATTATTAGATTATTTGACATATACTTAATCATGTCTATCAGACTAAACACCTTGTTTTCACAACAAAATTGCTCACCAGAGTTCAGTTTCTTTGTTAAGCCCTTTCTGAAAATATAAACATTTTCTTCTTCTTTTCCATGGGATCCTTTCTTATCGCCCTTGTGTAGCATATAATATTAATCCTCCTGTTTCACTGAAGTATAAATATTTCTTACCTCTTGCAGTTCTATTTGACACACAATTTACTGTACCAGAGGAAAAAAGTTTCTTCTACTACTTCATAAACAACATATCTAAGTTGAGCTAATTCTGTTGCCTTTTCCAGTAGAAATAAGTAGATTTGACATCCTTAAGACAGATGAAACTTTCCAATCAGTGTTTCCTCGAACATTCAATTAGAACATCAACTGCAGTATCTTCTTTTATTTACTAAATACTTGTTGACAGTCTCAACTCCTCCAGATTAAAGACTCGCAGTTCTGCGATTCCTTTTCAGAATCTTCTATTAACATTCTTCCAACTGTCACATAAAACTTTAAAACTTGCTAAGAGCAAAATTTCTCTGGTCTGCATTCTTAAACTTCCATTAGCTCTTTCGTTTTTCTCGTTACCCCGATATCAAACGCTTTCTCTGTCAGTTGTCAATTACCCATCAAACTCTTCAGAGAGCATGCACACTCCATGTAAATGGCGAGCGAGAAGCTAAGGCTGACATGTTGTCTCCATTAGCATAATGAGAATGTCTTTTCAAAACACAACAAATATTTCAACACTTGAAAATTTTAATTACAATAAAAAAAAACTCAAATTATTACAAATCCTCATGGAAAGGCTTAGACGTTGGTTATACATTCTTACTGAATAGTTTAAGGAAATTACAACGTACAATAGAATATACATTAAAATAAATTTTAATACACTTTCAATATTTCGGCGTCACGTTGCCATTATCACAGGAACTTAAATACAAGACATGTGCATGCAAGCACAACAAACAGTAAATGAGGAATGAAGCAGGAAGCTATTCTTTCTCCTAAAAGTCCTGATGGTCCCCCCCTAGCAGGCAATGTTGGTATTCTTGACCGATTGGGCTGAAGGTCTTCTGATGTAGGTTTCCCAAATTTGGGGCAGTCTCGTGCAACCAAATTTATTGAGGTTTGGATTGTTTCTTAGGGCTGAGGCTAATTCCATGAATAGCCTTTCGTATTTGAATTTACTACGGTGTATTATCGTGGCTTTCTTCCACCGTATTCTATGGTGGGAATCCTCCGCGTGGTCTGCAAGACCAGAGTGGCTGTATTGGTGAAACCGGATGTAGTCCTTGTGTTCTGAAATTCTGATATTAGCTGTCCTGCCTGTTTGGCCAAAGTAGGACAGCTTACAGCTGCAAGGGACTTGGTATATATACCAGGTAGGTCTGGGGGGGGGGGGGGGGGGAGGTTGGTCTTTAGTGGAGCAGATAAGGGATGCCAATTTTTTATAAGGTCTGTAACAAGAAGTTAAGTCATGTTTTTTTAAGATTTTGGTAATTTTTTTCGAGGTGCCTCGGATGTAGGGAATGGTGATGGATTTAGAGTAATCCTTATTGTGGAGGGGGGGGGGGGGTTGTGATTTGTAGGTTTTAATATTTTTTTTTTTTTTTTGGATTTTTTTGGGGGGAGTAGCCATTGGCTGAGAAAGTGCTGAGGATGTGATTTAGTTCAGTGTTTAGGGCCTTGTCGTTAGAACAGATTAGTTTAGCCCTGTCGTATAATATTTTCACCACTCCATATTGTTGTGAGGGGGGGGATTGTTGGTGATTGTATCTGCCTGTATGGATGGGTTTTCTATAAACTGAGAAAACCAAGGTTCCATCAGGCTGGCGGGTGACTAGTGTGTCTAGGAAAGGGAGGCTGTTGTTTTCCTCTTTTTCCAGGGTGAACTTGATTCTGGGGTGTTGGTTGTTTAATTGTGTTAGAAAGCAGAGGAGTGCATCAGAGCCATGTGACCAAATAGCGAACACATCATCAACATAGTGAAGCCATATGGTTGGTTTTTGTGGGGCAGAGTTTTAAGGCTTTCTCTTCAAAAGTTTCCATATAGAAGTTGGCCAAGGGTGGAGAACCCATGGCTGTCCCCTTTATTTGTTTGTAGAATTTTCCTTTCCAAACAAAATAGCCTGAGTTCATTGTGAACTGAAATAGGGCTGTGATATTGGGAGGAAATTTAGCTTGGATTAGCTCTAAGGATTCTTTGAGTTGGACATTTGTGAATAGGGAGGAGACATCAAAACTGACCATTACGTCAGTGTAAGGTTTTCTATGCTGGCTTTGAAGTGGGCTGAGTTTTTATTGTGTGAAGGTGTGTTGCCAGTATAGTGTGTGAGGGCTTTGGCCAAATGTTTTGCTAGTTTGTACGTGGGGGAATCAATGCCATCCACTATGGGACGTAATGGCACATTTTTGTTATGTATTTTTGGGAGTCCATATATATTGGGGGGGGGGTAAGCAGTTAAACGGTTTTAATTTGTTAGTGACTTCTACAGGCCCAAGAAGTGACCTTCTTAAGGAGCCTGTGGAGTTTTCTGATTTGTGAGTTGGTGGGATTGTACTCGATAGGGAGGTAAGTAGCCTGATCTAACAATAGAGCATTCAGCTTACCTGTGTAATAAAGCAATACTATGGCGTTCCCTTTATCTGGTTTGGTGATTATTATTTCCTTGTTTTTCTTTAATTCTTGCGGAGATTTAATATCCTTATTGGGCATGTTGGTTTTTGGTGGTTTTACTTTGGTCAGAACACAAGCTACATCCAGTCTAATATCGTTGGCAACGTGGTTTGGAAGGTGTCGAATCCTGCGTTCAGTTTGTATCATAATGTCTTCAGCAGGTATTCTTCCGGGCGCAGTAGCGAAGTTGTGGCCACGTGAGAGAGCGTCGAGTGCTTCAGGTTTCAAACTTTACATTATTACAAATCACTTTCACTATTCTTATACAAATCACTATTACAAATCACACAAATTGTTATTACAAATCATCAGATTCTAATGAGTACATCAAAATTTCAAATGCTTTACATTTCATTTTGACAATAATAATAATATCAATGACAGGCACATCGCAAGTGCTTATATACGTGTTATGAAACCAAAACTAATAATATACTAACAGAGAAATAATTGTAAAAAGATTCATAATTATAAATTATGATTATTTTTGCAACAGTATGAGATGGCATTGCAATACAATAGTGGTCTAAAATGGAGCATATTACAAGAGAAAATGTGTTGCATCCTGCACAGACTCATCAGTTTTTATCAGGAGCTCATCTTGTTTTATGCCTGCCATTGAAAAACAAGCAACTTTAGCTAACAGTGGATACTAAACATGTGACAGGACATTAGAAGAGTGGGAAGAAAAAGTCTCCTGGCTTCAGTTCTTTGCTAGCAGCAGAGCTGTGTTGCGACAGTATGGATTAAATCACACAAGGATTATGGATAAAATTATACCAGGTTTCAGCACTGCATTCTTGCAGTGATTGGTGTAGGGATGTATGTGGAACATGTTTAGGGTATTCTGGCAGTGAAGCTGGAGCAGCAACTAATTTCCCAGCCTACTTCATTATTTTTACCAATTATATGCTCCCTTCATGACACAATTTAGCTCTGGTAATAATAGTTGTTCTGTGGGAAAGAGTTTCCACAGAACAACTATTATTAAAATGAGCAATTAAAACCTGACAAGTTTTGTAAGTTGTCAGACTTACATCATCAAGGGTACTAATACAAAAAGGTTTTACACAACAAAAAGATTATAAACAATTAATTACACTTTTATTATTATTATTATATGGGCACCTCCATGGAGTTCGAAGACTCATTGCTAGAGACCCAAGCTATCTACACAATTTATTTACCTCTCCTTGAACCTATTAACAGACAAAGCACTCAAAACTGACTCTGGCAATCCATTCCACTCATTCACATCTCTTCAAGGAATGACCCCTTGTTCTGGCCTCTCTAGCCAAGTGCTGAAACATTTCTCCTGCATCTCCTGTGAAACCCTTTAAACAACTTAAATGTTTCTATCATATCCTCTCTTTTTCTTCTATCAACACATTCTCAATCTCTCCTCATAGGGAACGTTCCATAGACCACTTGGTCGCTTGCCTCTGAATCGTCTCCACCACTTCCTCATCCCAAGAAACCCAGGAGACCAGACTTGAGTACAGTAATCCAAATGATATCAAGGCCTTATAAAGAGGACTAACAACACCTCTACTTGTTAATAGCCAAGTAAGCATATCGGCTACTTTGGCAACCTCAGCAATATGTCCTCTAAACTAACTCTGTTTACCACCACCCCCTAAATCTCTAGCTTCATCCATTTCCTGGAGTACAGTGCCATCGATGTGATACACAGCTTGTAATCTATTTATCCCAAAATGTATAACTTTACATTTCTCCACATTAAATTGATACCCATTATCTTTTCCCATATTGCAAGCCTATTTGAAATCATCCTGCAAACTTTCTACATTGCCTTAACTATCACTCTACCTAATTTTGCATCATCAGCAAACAACTGAATATTTCCTTTCAGGTTATTTCCTATATCATTTATGTACAAATTAAATAGCAATGGTCCCAGCACTGACCTTGCTGCACGAACTAGCCACCTGTTTTTGCATCGATTCTACCCCTCTTTTTGATATCTATCCAGCAGCCACCCTCTTATCCACTTAATCAGTGTCATATCCATCCCCATTTGTTTAACCAAGTTCTATGCAGTATTCTGTCAAATGCCTTTGCAAAATCCAGCAGAATCATTATGTAGCCATTTCATTTATCCAACTCAGCTATTATTTTATTATAAAAATGTTAGTAAATTAAAGATAGTAAAAAAAGTTAGGCATGATCTACCCTTCACAAAACCATGTTGCCCCTCATACAGGATCACATTTTTATCCACCAATTCTTGAATTCTCTTTTTGACCAATTTTTCCAGTACTTTTACCACCATGCCTGAGATACCGATTGGTCTATAATTTGATACTGCAGTTTTTGAACCTCTCTTATGCAAGGGAATTATTTTGTCCTCTTTCCACTTTGGAACTATCAGAGCTGAGACTTAAATTAAAGAGCCTAGTCAGAGGCATTGCCAATTCCCTTGCACGTTCTCACAAAACATGAGATGATATTCCAACTAATCCCACAGCTGTATTTACATTGAGATTGTGCAATATCCTATTGACCTCCAATTCATCCATCTCTGTTGCCACATATGTTATAGTAACCTCACTAGGATGATATACCCCTGCAAAGTGGTCATTTTGCATCAGATACACTATTTTATCTGATTCTGTCTCTTTGTGACCAACGTCACTCATTTAGGTTGATCTTCCATAGTCATTCTCCCTTTTACTTGCCACTGTAATGTTTTTACATATCGTTCATTGTTATATATATTGTTCTCTACCTCTCTATCGTATATCTTAATATCTTCGCTACCATATATAACCTGTGTTGACCCCTATGGATATTTCCTCTTCACAAACTGGCAAATTTATATTTTAACTGCGCCAGCCAGCTTCCTATAATAAGAATATAATTCAGGCTCAGGGAAATATTCCTAGGTTTTAGGCATATACATTAATCTAAATTCACACGCGAGTATATAGATCTTGGTTCCTTGCAGTCGTGACCTAAGATCTAATCTCTATTATATAATTTTCTAAACTCTTTCCTGCTATTTGGTTCGAATTTTATAAGTGGTAGGTTGACACCTCGAATTCAGGCAAGACTCAGATTCAAATAACAAAACATGCTTATTAACACTAAAAGACAGGTACGTTAAATCTTGTATCACGTTGTCAAAACTTCTGAATTTCTAGCTAAGTTAATACAAACTGTTCAATACTAATCTGACTTTCTCACATAAACTGACATGCAAATCATGTAATACAATGGATAATTTAAACAATGTTACACTCAAGTCAAGTTCCTTCATTCACATTTACTTTAAATAGATATTTCTCAAATCATTTCTCTCTTAGTTAAGTTTACTCAATTAACAAAGAGTTTTCACTATTTCAATCATATACACGCTAGAGATTTATGATATACAATTCTTTGTCTAATAGAATTGGCTGTATTAATTACTTTATCCTATCAAAGTTCTCTAAAATGTCCTCAGTCTTGCTTTATCAAGACACAAATTCTACCTTCAAACAATCTCAAGATATAAAACAAAAGACTCTTTACTTTACCAAGTCCCTCCGAAGGTCTATTAGCTGCCACGTGTTGTTCAGGTCATCCTTCGTCTTGTGACTGAGTTATTCCGTTCTCTGCTACCAGACACAAATCAAGAAATGACTGTTGCTACGAACTTTCTCTGCTCGCTCGGGTGGATCGTACAGCATTTGGCACCATTCTCCATGAGCTGTTGATTCTCGTACGGATCTCTGCAGAATACCTCTCAGTGCAGGTCATGAATACAGCCGGCTGTCCTCGACATAGCACCCTCGGCTTGTCCTATCTCCGATCACTCGTTGAGAGTCCTCGATCTCCAAAATCTCCGAAGAAAACAGGAAAAACGCCCTGAGCTTGGCGCATTTTCTCAGCATCGTTTTTCGCACAATCCATAGTTTTTATCACTCTTAGGTTGATTCCCTTGCTATTAGGTGTTGTTTTCGAGGAAAAGCACTTATGTCAGCTTTCCCTGTACGCTACAGCCTTCGGCGTTACAACAGGTACTGAGACGTGACCGTTGATCCTATTAGTCATTTCTTACCTGGCGACTTACGATTTTATGATAGCTTAGTAATACATAAATTAAACCATTATTCCTTTACATGAAATGCTAATCTGACATTATTCTTGATTTTTAGCTTTCCGTTTTACAATAAATAAATTCCAATATATTACACATTCTGATATAAACTTTCACATACAATAATTTAGGTATTTTTCATCTTCTACTGGTAAGCAGGTATTATGCAAGTTTGTTTGTTATTTTGTAAAGCTTACATGTTAGATCCTGAATGAATAACTTATCAAGAAGTTCTCCATTCAGTATCTAACATCACATAATGAAAGAACTCTTTGGGATTTCTGTGGCCTACTTACTAGATTCTTCTCATAATCTGATTTTGCCATTCTGGTCATCTTTCTCACCTGAGCCTTCTACTGTTCATAAGTTTGCTGGTCACCTTTCTCTTTATATACCCTCAACATCATTTTTTTCTTCTGTAGCTCATCCTTAATGATATTACTCAAACATTTAACTGCTACTTGATTTACCCTCCTTACTTTAGGTATACAATTTAATATTTCTTCCTCCAGATGACCCTTAACTATCTCCCATGCACTACTAACATCCTTCACTTGCAGTGTTTTATTCCATGGCACCAATTTAAGCTTCTTCCTAAAACTTGTCATAATCACCTACCTTGCAGTTCCACATATACCCGTTCTTGACAAAATATTCCTTACATATTATAATCTCCCTGCAGCTCATCTTTAACAACCTTGAAAATTGTAGAATTTTTGTGTCAATTTTCAGTTGTTCAGCAAATAGAAACTTTTCAATAATTTCTTCATTATATGTTTCTTCAGTATTTATATAACTCACATAGGCCATTAACAATGCTTCGTTGTCATGTAAAGTTGTCTCATCTAGTTGCAAAGAAAATTCTATGGTGGGTTTTAAATCATCATAAATTTTTTTTTCAATATCCTTTACCATTTCGTCAATTCTTATTGATACTGAAGTATTGCTGATAGGAAATGATGACTCATATTACTTTTACCTGGGCCAATCATCGTATCTAACACTTCATTTATAGTGGGTACGATGAGAGTTTCGCCAATAGTATGTGGCTTTCCACATTTGGCAATTAATGTTCAAAGTTTGTAAGACAAGTCCCTTCTCTTGTTGGTTACTTTGTTTTGCAACCAACCATTTAGTCCAAGATGATTTTTAAATTTAGTCTTTAATTTGCGAAAGTACTCTGCATCCTTTTTTGCTTTATTTGGATGCTTTTGTTTTTAAATTTTCAATCATTCTTGAAGGCTTTATTCCTCCATTTGAGAAAGTTTTTTCACATATTAAGCATACTGGTAACTGTTCATTATTTATAAACGGAATAACTCCGTATTTTAAATATTCACTTGAATATTGACGACACTTTCTTTTTTCACTCATTTTAATGGGCTACAGTGCTACGCAATATCAACGAAGTGTGCCACATGATACCATGGGCTAGATGTAAACTGCAAACCAGGGTTGTCAGATAGGTGTTAGGAAAAGTAACAGATAAAGCTTATAAAGGTAGTGGATTCTGCTAAAAATAACCAAAATTAATTGTTTTCAATGTAGAAAATTCGGACCAAAAAGCAGCCCAATTAACTTTCAATGTAAAAATTCTAAAAAATAAGTCGTGAATAAATTTGAACAGTATTGGTAGACATACAATATTCTGAACAGTTTTGCCAAATGTACAATATAAATAGGGATGATAGATTAAATATAGAATTTTTTGCTTTTATATTAGTAGATTTATAACACTTACTGCCCCCCCCTCTCAGCATTCACAGTGCCCCCAGGGAGGTGCTGTGAATGCTGGAGGCACTACTGCTCAGGTTAAGAACCACTGCTATAGACAACCACATCTTATCAGAATGGACAAAATTATCTCCTTCAGATATCCTTTCACTAATTAATATGATAATCTTAGCAAATTTTTTTAAAAATATATAAAATAGTTACAAATAGATTTGCAGTCTTCCAATGGGCCAGAATGTTAGTGGACAATGTTAGTGAACTTGCTTATATTGAATCGCAATTTCTACTCTCCCCCCCCATTTTCCCTCAGGGGATTTCATGTTATGGTAGATAGTTTGATGGTGTACTCTGTATTGGTGGTGAAAGTTCTGTACTAAAACTGTTCCAGTTTATTACTATTGTACAGATTATGATTCACAGCTGAATATGAGAAAGAAAAATCTTTCATCTTTTTAACTTTGATCCTGACATGACATGATCATATCACCACACACACACAAAATAATGGAAATTACACTTCATTTCATTCCTCCGGTACAAAAAAGACTGGTCATATTAACACAGTTTATTAAAGTTATGCATACTAGTCATCAGTCACTGCATTAAACCAATAAATCATCATCAAATTTCTGATATGTACTCGCAGAAAGTACAAAATGAAAAGCTTAATTTTCCTCCAAATTAGTCTATTATTTCTCGGGATTCTGATATTGTCAGATCTTATATTTTGGTCTTCTTTCACTCCACCTAGAACTTGATCCATCCCTAGGTATTTTTATTTATTTATTTATTTTTTTCTTATCATTCTAGTATCAAACATCTGTTTTGCTGACCTTTTCTCTTCTTTTTTTGTAAGTGAACATCCCATCTGAGAATAGCTCTACTCTCACATTCTTGAATGATATGTGAAATGATAAGTGGAAAGAGAGCAAAATAAATCCCTTGCATAAGGGAAGTTCTAAGACTGCCGTATCAAATTATAGACCAATCAGGATCTCAGTTGTGGTGGTAAAAGTACTGGAAAAATTAGTCAAAAAGAGAATTCAAGAATGGGTGGATAAAAATATTATTATTCATGCCTCCATGGAGTCAAAAAACTCATCGCTGGAGGTCCTTCCTAGGAAGCAAAGTCTATAATGACTCATCGTGGGAGGTCCCTCGTAGGAAACACAAAGTCTATCATACCACTCCTTAAACTCATTGACTATTCTCGCTCTCACCACTCTATCAGGCAATGCATTCCATGGTTCAACCACCCTCCATGCAAAGAAACCACTCCTCACCCTCTTGCTCACAGTTTCCTTTTGTAACTTCCAGGGATGGCCCCTTGTCATCACTCCTTCCTGCTGTCCAAGCGAAAGAACTCTCCAGTGTCAACCCTGTAACCACCTCTCAACAGTTTAAAAGTCTCAATCATATCACCTCTCCTTCTTCTATCTGCCAAAACTCTGCAGTCCACATTCTCTCAGCTGATCCTGATAATTAACATATATAACATATAACTAACATAATATGATCCTGTATGAGGGGAAACATGGTTTTGTGAAGAGTAGATATCATGCCTTAGTAATTTACTAACTTTTTTATAATAAAATAACAGCTGAGTTGGATAAAGGAAATGACTACACAATGATTCTGCTGGATTTTGCAAAGGCATTTGACAGAATACTGCATAGAACTTAAATTAAAACAAATGGGATGAATAAGATGGTGACTACTGGACAGATATCAAAAAGTGGTATATATGGAGTGAATCGAGGCAAAAACAAGGTGACTAGTGGTGTGCCAGAAGGTTCGGTACTGAGACCATTGCTGTTTAATTTGTACATAAATGTTATAGGAAATAACTTGAAACGAAATATTCAGTTGTTTGCTGATGATGCAAAATTAGGTAGAGTAATAGTTAATCAAGGTGATGTGGCAAGCTTGCAGGACGATTTGAATAAGCTCTCAGTATGAGAAAATGATAATGAGTGTCACAGTTCAATATGGAGAAATGTAAAGTTATGCATTTTGGAATAAACAGATTGCAAGCTGTGTATCACATTGATGGCACTTTACTACACAAAATAGAAGAAGCTAGAGATTTAGTGAGTGGTGGTAGACTGAGAGTTAAAGTTTAAAGGACATATTACTAAGCTAACTCATAAAATTACTTGGCTATTGAAGAACACACTAACAAGTAGAGATAAGAAAGTTGTTGTTCCTCTTTATAAGGCCTTGATATGTCCACATCTGGGTTACTTTGCTCAAGTTTAGTCTCCTGGGGGTTTCTTGGGGATGTGGAAGTGGTGGAGAAGATTCAGATTCGAATTATCAAGATGGTGGGTGGTCTGTGGATTGTTCCCTATGAATATGATTGAGGGTGTGTGGATTGCAGAAGTTGGTCGATAGGAGGAAAACAGGGGATATGATAGAAACATTTAAGTTGCTTAAAGGGTTTTATAGGATTAATGCAGGGGAAATGTTTCAGCACTTGGCTGGAGGGGTTAGAACAAGGGGGGGTCATCCCTGGAAGTTGAATAAAGGTGTGGTTAGTAAGGTTGTGAGGGACTAGATTTTTTGCTTGGAGAGTTGTGAATGAGTGGAATGGGTTTGCCAGAGTTAGTTGCGAGTGCTCTGTTTGTTAATGGGTTCAAGGAGAGGTATGATAAATTGTGTGGATAGTTTGGGACTCCCACGATGAGTCTCCGAACTCCATGGGACACCCATACAGTAATAATAATATTGAATGATAACAATGTTGAGTTTCTAATGTTTTCATTTTTAATATGATTCTGCCATTGATGCTGTTTTTCTCAGAACTCTCATATTCATGATAAATTTAGTTTAATCCTTTATCCAAGTGTGAGCAAACAAAGTTTTCGCCTGAAAGTATCTTCAGGACTGGGGTAAGGTGGTACAACACCAGGGCAACTCCTTGCAAAGGTGGAGCAAGCAACCTACACTACTATCTCAGTATCTCCCATAATGCAAAACACATCTCCTTGCGAATATGTCTAATGTTATGCATTAAGGGAAGGGCCACTACCCAGACTAGTTTCGACCTTTATTGAGGTCTCTTCAGTGGGAACCAGGCCTAAGTGGAGATACCAGGCAGAAGCATTAGCAAGGTCATCTCTTCCTATAGGATTTGCCAAATGGTGTGCCACCCTTTTTTAATAAATTACTCTGGATTTAGAGAAAGATGTTGAAAGTTTATTTTTCACTTGGTTAGAGTATAATAAATTTAGTTTAATCCTTTATCCAAGTGTGAGCAAACAAAGTTTGCACCTGAAAGTATCTTCAGGACTGGGGTAAGGTGGTACAACACCAGGGCAACTCCTTGCAAAGGTGGAGCAAGGTTCTACAAATATGGTGATAATCTTTTTCTTTAAGAATATTCAGGCATGTTTTTTGATTGATATTCTCTCTAAAATAAAATTGAATCACTAATTTTAAACATTTAAGTTTTTTTGATTTATGGGTTTGTTATATAAGGACAGTTCTATTTCCACTAAGTTTGCTGTTCTATATTGATGTTAAAAATTGGAACTACATTATGATAATTTTCAGAAATTCAAATTATTACAATTAGTTATAATTTGGTTAAAGAATCTGAAATGCATGTGAAAGATTTATTCTTATTACTGTAGGCTCCAGGTAGTTAGGAAATCATTGAGGGATGTCATGTATCATTAACATCAGCTGCCATACCTTTTCTTGAATTCATTCACACTACTTGCACTCACTTTCTCTAAAGACATGCTATTCCAATCAAATGGCCCTCTGAGAGAAAAACATAGCTTTCTACTCTTTCTTGACTATATTCATTCTCACCTTCCATGGATGCTCTTTCATCCTTTTTCCATCTTCCATAAAATGAAAAATTCCATCTAACTGGTATTCTATCCTTTTAGAAGTTTGTAGTCTCTATGATATCATCCCTCTTTCTTCAACCTGTTTGCTAGTGTCTGCAATCCACACATTCTCAGTTGGTGCTCATAATCTACATTTCACAATCCTGATATCTTTCACACTCTCATTTTCATCCTCTGCACTGTATCTGCATCACATCATAAACAAGAAGACAAGATCTGTGTCTAGTAGCCTGGTAATGTTGTTTCAGGTGCACATGGGTTGTAAAGAAGCAAAATCACTATCCATGTTCATTTCAGCATTGCAGTTATCCTCTGAGTTCTAATCTTTGCTACAATACCGCTGAACTTCAACTTTTTATCTATTAAAACTCCTAGATAAAAAGCCAATCTTGGAGCCTGATCAGTTTCCCCTAGCATAATTCTATCAGTATCATTGGATGTCTCATACACTTTACCACATTGAACTGATAACTGTTTTCATATGCCCACAATTCCAGCCTATTCAAATCATTCTGCAGGTACTGCATGTCAGTTGCATTCCTGATTACTGTCAGTAAGTCTTTCCATCATCAGCAAAAGCTGTATGTTACCTATCAAATTTTTCTCAATGTTATTACTGAAAAGATTGAATAATGAACCAAAGTCTGATCCCTGTGGTATACCACTGATCACCTTAAATCATTCAGACTCACACTCTCCATATGCCACTTTTTTTTTTTTTTATGCCTGCCAGTCAGTCATCTTATCCAGGATATAATCCAGTTTATATCTTGGATACAAACTGGATTATATAAAACATACGTATATAACACTTATGTAACAACCTTCCATGCTGTATACTAGAAATAGCTTTTTTTTTTTTTATGCCTGCCAGTCAGTCATCTTATCCAGGATATAATCCAGTTTATATCTTGGATACAAACTGGATTATATAAAACATACGTATATAAAACTTATGTAACAACCTTCCATGCTGTATACTAGAAATAGCCTTAGCAAAGTTTAAAGGTATCATGGTATATCCATTCTCTTTGTCTAACTCAACTGTAACATTATTATAAAATGTGAGAGTTACTGAAACATGACCTACCCTTAGTAAACCCATGATGTTCATTGCAAAGTATAGATTTTCTCTCTCACACCCCTTTTCTAAAATCTTCACCACCACTCAAGAGATAATGATAAGTCAATAGATACATCAGTCTTTGCATCCACCCTTATATAATGGAATTATCATACATTCTTTTGTTTCCTGTGGAATCTTTTGTTCTGAGACTCAAATTATACAGCCAGTTCAGTTGAACCTTCTTTTAGTAACTATGCCTATATTCTATCAGGCCCCATTGTTGAATTCTTATTCAGTTTATGCAATAGTTTTAGTTCCTCCTCATATACCTGAGTTTCTTCATCTGGTATAGGTAGTATTGAGCTCCATGTTACATGCACCAGGTTGATAACTCTTAGCAAAATGGGCACTTGTTAGGTGAACAATCTAGTCTGCATACTATCTGCATTTAATAGCTATTCTTTCACATTAATTTCTTATTTTACTTGCAGCATAATCATAGAATTATTTTAAGTAGTGTTTAACTTGCAGTTTGTTTTCAAACTCACACTTAGCTTTTTATATACTCTTCCAGTCTGCATTATAATTTTCATAACTGCCATCATCCTCATGTACATTATCTTTCTTCCACATTATCTTTTTCTAGAGGATCTCTTGCTTAATAAGATCATACATCCATTTCATTTATAATTTATTGCATCATGTAAAGTTAATGCTTTCCTTGCATTACCAATAGATTAACTTCCCACCCTGCCACCAATACCATGCAACTTAATATGGTATTCTCCTCATTTGGTCTTAATTTCCTGTTTTGTAGTTCAGCATCTAACCTTTTGAATGAATGGAACATTTGTATACTTAGCCACCTCCTAGGTCAGTATAGTATGATCATCAACTGGAGGTAGAACAGTCATGAGTCAGAATGAGTCTTTGGACTCCATGGAGGTGTCACACAATAATAATAAAACAGTTAAACTGGCAAGAGAATACATGCAGTTAATACATGTATTCTTAATTGTAGGTTTGAAACAGAATATTTATAACACAGAAACTTCACATCTCTTCAAACTTCACAAAAAACTCAAGTTTCCAGGAGAAAAAACCCTGCCTCAGTATGAGACGGGCTAACACACTGACAGTTGAAAAATCCTGTTAAAAGTTCGCATTCTTGACTGTATTCAAACCGAGGTCTTTCCTGTTAAAGGGCTTTGTCTATACTGACTGAGCTACAGAGGCTCTGCATATAAGATTTACTTATAAATGGGTGCCATCAGAATGATGATTTGATTGGGGTCACTGACAGTTGCCCACAGTTATGTGATTTAAAAAACGTTTAAATTTAAATTTTTTTATTAAAAATTTTAAACTTATCATACAGTATTATTAAATATCCTTCCTTCTAATATTTACTACTCATTTTTTTTAAAGCTATTAAAAGGTGTGACCATTGCTTCTGGTGGAGTACTGCCAAAGATTCATCCTGAATTACTTGCCAAGAAGAAAGGTGGAAAGTTTGTTATGGCATCGCCTCCACATTCAGGCCAAACCTCTAGTACCACTGTTGCTAAAAAATCTAAAATTTCTTCACCTCCAAAAAAAACTCCTAAGAAAAATTCACCAGCTGTTATCTCACCAAAGAGCAAGACTAAAGGAAAAGGAAAGGTCTGCCATCTCATATTATTCTCCTTGTTTTAATGTCCTTTTAATATTTTAAGGAATTTTTACCATCGCATCTGGATTGAAACTTTTAATTAATTGAATTTTTATTTGGTTAAAATTAAACTTGTATCATTCAAGATATTTTATATGTAATATTATAAATAAGCCATACCAACAAATAGTTAATTATAGGTAATGGTATGTGAATCAGTCGATGTTTTGCTTTTGCTATACAAGCTGATGTTGGTGCATTTCTTTGTCTAGAAGTATGTCTGTTTTGCAACAGAAAAATTCTAAACTTGTCAGAGAACACATGTAAAGTGAAGTTGTTAAGCAATTACTTCTGTAAAATATACTTTCCAAGTCTACCTTACTAAAGGCATCAAGTCTAAGTAAAAATTGGGTGACCAGTAGAGTACCAGGTTCTGTTGTACTCCATTGGTCACTGGGTTGTTTAATATTAATGCTGGAATTGGTATTGATATACAATTAAGGTGGCCCAAAATGTACCTACCAAGTTTAAATCCAGTTTTCTCTGTAATTACCTGGTATAATTAGAAAAAACTTTACCGGCACATAGCCATCAAGCCATTTGCTTTTGACTATAATGTGTCAGTAAATATTTTTTCTAATTAATATTATTTCATGACACCTCCAAGGAGTCCAAAGACTCATCGAGGAAGGGCACTTACTCTACAACACTTCATTTCCACCACTTTCATCTGTCACCATCATCTACACCACTGACTGCCCACCACCACTAGTATTTTTTTTGTCTCTAAATTATCTGTGTGTGGGATGAAAAACCCAAGTTTCCGAGAGAAAAAACCCTGTTACCTCTGTATGAGATCGGCTAATGCACCTTCAATTGAAAAAAGCCCATATAAAGATTCCTCCCATCATGACAAGAATGAAACTTAGGCCTTTTCCAATCGAAGGGCACAACATAAGTCATTCTCTCAATTGTGCTACAGAGGTGCTTAATTATAGCTAATTGCAGAGAAAATTGGATTTAACCTCCCTACCGTCGAGGTGGATGAAATAGTGAGACCAAATTGCACTTTTTTACCATGTTATTCAACGGGTGTTACAGAATCGTATCCAAATTTAGCTGGACATCTATAGACGTCATGGCTGGTTCGGGGTTAAACTTGGTAGGTGCATTTTGGACCACCCTGTATATGTATTTGTATTTTGGTATATAAATATTTGCTGATAACGGAAATCTAATTTCAATGTTGCTAAGTGCAAGGTTATGTATTTTAGAATTGAGAGCATTACAGATAGACTATTATATTAATAGTAATTTGCTATAAATGGCTGGTGAAGTAAGAGATGGAGTGACGGTATAAAGCTAAGGGGGCCACATTGCTAAGGTGGTTAAGTTATCATGTTGGATAACTGCAATATTCGGCACTAACTTATAGGAGTAAGGCAGTTATTCTCCCAGTGTATAAAGTTTTGATTAGACTACATCTTGACTGTTTTGCTTATATATGGTCATCTTGAGTTCAGAGGAGAAGATTAAAAAGATTTATCTCAGGGTAATCACGATGATATCTGGCCTATGGAGTTATGCATATGATAAAGACAGAATGAAGGAATGTGGTGTTCAGAGTTTGAGTAATAGAATAGGAAGTGATAGAAACATGGCAAGTGAGGAAGAACTCTGTTATCCCTGGAAATTAGGTAATAGTATGGTTGGGAAGCATATGAGATCCAGGTTTTGTATGTGTGTGGAATGGGTACCACTTTGTGAACTCATCTTTGGTGAATTTTTTTAAAGAAAATTATGATAAGTATTTAAGCATTACGTAACCTGAAAAGGCCCTCATATGAGTCCTTAACTCCCTGGAGGAGAGTTTGCATAATAATAGTAATAATAATGTACTTTGAAAGTACATGTGACATTGAGTCAGTTGATACCAGCAAGTGTGAAATGTAGTTCACTAAAATAGTAAAAAGTGATGAAAATAGGCTATTCCAATTAATTGAATGTGTTTACTTTATAAACTGTTCACAAATGCTATACAAACAACCAGCAAGATATGTACAGCCCAAAAGTGATTTAAAAAAAGTTGCATCAGGTAATAAGTCATTTGATGATGCACCTCTGAGAGATGACCAACCATCACTGATGACAGTGAACAGAAGGCTTCTTTTGAGTTGGCTTCATGTCTGACATGTGAAGGTGCTTGCATTTCATTGACTGAGAAAGCTACTGTGCCCAAGACTTAGCAAATAGGTTCCACATAAACACACAGATGGTAATAGACTTCAGGGATTCGATTGCTTATTGCCACTTTTGTGTCACAGTAATGAATCATTTTAAGAATAATATTTTTGCTATGAAGAATGGCTCATGTACAGCAACATCAAATCTTCACATCATTAGTTATCATCCACTGAACCTGTGCTGCATATATTGAAGATCACAATTCACCATCAGAAGATTTTGTGTCTGATAGAATGCAGTGTATCATCCATTGTGCTATTTTATGGGCCAAATGGTTCACATAGGACCTCTACTCAGCACAGTTGTAGCAGGTTTAGAATGTGCTGTTCAAAACCGAACCCATGCCGGTTCAATATAAAGACTGCAATATACATTAATAATAGTAATAGTGCCTTGCATAGTATACAAGTGGTCCAAGACAAGCTGCATGCAGTACTGGTTAGAAAATTCTGTCCTCCTCTCCATATTCCCCATCTGATTATAATTTTTTATTTGGACAATCATATGCATACCTAACAATTTTGAAACTGAGTTGAATAATGAATGACTTGTTTTTAAAAACTGGGAGTTTGCTAAAATGGCATTTATAAACATATATCCCATGGGGAAAAGTTTATTGGTTGTGAATCTGCTTATTTTTCTGAAGTTTCTTCTAAGTTTGTCTGTTACTGTAAGGTCTTCAGTTCAATCAGTTCTTTTGTGTTTTCTGAGGTAATCCTAATTGTGTCTATTTATCTATATATTATCTTGGTTTGGTGTGGATTTTTCTCTGCTATTATGCATCAAACTTGTCTTACATCTTCCCATTTTTTATTTTTATTTGATTTTTTAATATTCTTCTCTTTAAAAAAAAGAGAAGAAAGTATACATAAGTAAGCAAAGTAAGTTACTGGTGGTATAAGTAGTATGAAGGAATTAATATATATATATTTTTTTTTATTGCTGACCTTCACATTTGTTACATGTTTATTTTTTTTTATGTGAATCAAACTCATGTAAGGTGGTACACACATCATACATTTCCACAGTTGATGGGCTCAGGATTAGATTATCTAGAAACTTTGCTATATAGATCCAAAATTGAATATTTTTTAAGCCACTTACTGCCATCAATAAGCAGTGACAGTCTTACACCAGGCATTGAGCTTTATCTGCCTCCTAAAGACATTAACAAATATCTTTAGGTGGTGAGTAAACCTATACTATATTATCACAATCGGTGGGCTTAAGGATCAGATTATCTGGAAACTGCTCTCTAGACCAAAGATGGAACTTTTTTTGAGTCACTTAATGCTTTCAATAAGCAAAGTGACTATCTTGCACCAGGCATTGAGCTTCATCTATAGCCGAAAGACATTAACAAGCATTCGTGCCCACGGTAGGATTTGAACCACATTCTGTTAGTTGGAGAGCAATGATGTTATAAACTTAAATTGGTTAATAGGCATAGAGTTGCAGCAGAAAACATTTTTAGCAGTAAAGAATTACATTGGGCATTGTTCTTCTAGGTACCTTATACTGGTGGACATGCCTTACTTCATGTAATATACATCTGTTATATTATCTGTAGACTAGTCCCTATTCTTTCATTCTTTCCTTCCCTTCTTCATGCTCCTTCATCCCCCCCCCCATCTTTTCTATTTTACTTTTCATCTATTGCAATGGGAATCTGCCTTCTCTCCCAGGTATTTTATTTGCCTGGTGTTAAATGTAGGCTAAATAAACACAGAAGAAGGCAATGGCAAACCACTTCTGATACCGATGATTACATGATATATTACTCTGGACATGGAAACCTTTGAAGAAATGGAGTAGCATTTGGTTAGAAGAGAATACAGAAAATACATTTTGAGTTACAACTCAGTGTCCAATAGAATAATTCTAATCAGAATAAAGGTTGATGTGAAAATGAGGTCAAAGAATTTTACAGTAGTATACAACAAGTAGTATACAGATTTTCTCTTCATATGAGGTGATTGAAATGCAAAAGTGGGAGAAAAGGAAGAATGAGGCATCACTGTAAAATTCGGTTTAGGACCAAGAAATGAAGTAGGAGAAAGTATGTTGGAATTTTGTGTTGAGAACAGTCGCTTTATTGCAAATACTTGCTTTCAACAACATAAAAGAAGTTTGTACATATGGACTTCACCTAATGGTGAATACAGAAATCAGATAGATTATATTGTTGCAAGCAGAAGGTGGAGAAGTGCTATCTAAGCAGCAAAACCACTGCCTGGTGAAGACATTGGGACAGATCATGAATTATTGATAGCTGAAGTTAAATTGAAATTAAGGGCTAAGAAAAAACAAAAGGATAGTATCAGATTTTATGTAAATCATATAAATGAAGCATTTAAAATAAAAGTTGGAAAGAATTAAAGTTTGGAGAAGACAGGAAGAGAATTAGAACTGTGGGAAGAAACAAAATGTAGTCATAGAAATATTTTTTGTAAAGTTAACATCGATAGAATTGCAGGATTTTTACTCACAGATGGATCTGTTTTAGTGGTTCATGTAATGATCATATTGATTGCATTGCATGTGTGTTTTACTAAGTGTCAAAAATGGCAGCAGAATTGCAGTATGGTTTTTAGCTTATTGAATTAAAGTTTCTAGTTACTGTGCAAAGGCAGGAATGTATAAAAAAATTATGGCAAATTGTTTGTTGTGGCAATTGTGGCAACCAGTTATTGGAAACTAATTCTGTGCTAAGAAAGAAGTGAAACTGGGCCATGGATGTGGATCAGCTTAAAATGCTATAGAAAACTAACATAATTTCCAAAAATCCATTCATTGTGCAATCTGGGAGCTGAGTACCCCATACACTACTGTACATGATGCCATGTGCGACACTAGCTTAGAGTTTAAAAGCAGTAAACCTGCATCATGTCCAAATATCATTCATGCTTTCTGGTTTCACCTCTTTTGTACTTGGATTGTTACATTGCATTATCACTTCTTCTTATTATTGTGCTATCTTCTATCGAAGGTCAGCGACCATCTTGGCGAACAAACTGCGCTCTTGTGCTAATCTGAGCAGTTGTGCACTGCTCTTTCCTGTCCACGTCTTGATGTTGTCAAACCATGATATTCTTGTTCTTCCTCTAGTTCCTTTGCCATCAATTCTTCTTACCAAAATAGTTTGTAGAAGTTGGTATTTGCTGTTTCTCATGATGTGTCCAAGATATGATGTTTTTCGTTTCTTGATTATTTGTACAAGATGTTTAGCTTTGCCAATGGATTTTAAGACATCTTCATTGGTAATTTTTTCTGTCCATGATATCTTTAGCATTCTTCTGTATAGCCACATCTCAAAGGCTTCGATTTTCTTGATGGTTGTCGCCTTCAATGTCCATGTTTCAACTCCATAGAGCAGAATAGACCACACGTAGCATTTCAGCATTCGGCATCTGACTTCCATGTTTAGGTCTTTATTGCAGAATAGTGTTCTCATTTTCATGAAGGACTGCCATGCAACTTCAATCCTTGTCTTTATATCTATTTCTGGATCCCACTGTTCATTAAGCCAGCAACCAAGATATTTATATCTTGACACTTGATCAATATTTTTCCCATTGAGTGTCAGTTTCATTGATGAGGCTGGATGTTTGCTGATGATCATGTATTTTGTCTTGTTGATGTTTATATTTATTTCCATTCTTTGGCTTTCTATGTATACTCTGTCAACGAGTTTTTGGAGATCCATAATGTTATCTGCAATTAGCACGGTGTCATCAGCATATCGTAGGTTGTTAACAATCTTTCCATTTATTGTGATTCCCTCTGGACATTCTTCCAATGCTTTTTTAAAGATTACCTCTGCATATATGTTGAACAGGAGTGGTGAGAGCACACATCCTTGTCTCACTCCTCTTTTGATGTTAATATCACTGGTGGTAATGTTGTCTAATTGAACGGTAGCTGACTGATTCCAATACAGATTTGTTATTAGTCTTATGTCTTGTTCGTCTAGCCTTATTTGTTGAAGGATTTCTATTAAGTTGGTGTGTCTGACTTTGTTGAATGCTTTTTCAAAATCTATGAAACACATAAAGACAGATTTCTGTTTTTCTATGCATTTTTGTATCAATATTTGGGTACAGAAAAGGGCCTCTCTAGTACCAAAACCATTCCGAAAGCCGAATTGTGTTTCACTTAGAGTTTCTTCACTTTTTCTATAAATGCGATTCTGAATTACTTTCAAAAATATTTTTAATGTTTGGCTCATTAGACTAATAAGTCTGAAGTCACCACAGGAATTCGCTTTGGGTTTCTTTGGGATAGTGATAAATGTAGATTTGAGCCAATCTGATGGAAATTCATCACTTTCATATATTTTATTAAATAGTTTTTCAAGAAGTTTGATGTTATCTGGTTCGATTAATTTTAAAAATTCTGTTTGCACACCATCTGGTCCACTGGCTTTTCCTGTTTTACTTGTTTGTATAGCATTCTCTATTTCGCATTTCATGATTGCTGGTCCTTGAATGTTATCTTTTATATTTATAGGCTTCTGTCTAGTATCATTGAAAAGTTCTGTTACATATTTTATCCAAATCTGTGCTTTATTCTCTTCTTCTAGAACTATTTTTCCATTTTCGTCTCTTAGAGACACTATTTGCTTTTTCCTCAGTTTTCCGGAAATTTCGTTGATTTTCTTATACAGATTGAAATTATCATGTTGTTTCTGAAGCAGTTCAATTTCAGTACATAAATTTTTCATCCAATTTTCCTTGGCTTCTTTTATTTTTTTCTTGATGATGTTATGTGTTTCTGTATACCTGGCTAGGTCTTTGTTTTTATACATTCTTCTTGTATCAATAAGAGAAAGACTCTCATCTGTCATCCATTCCTGTTGTTTTATATTATTCACATAACCTACTTCTTCAATACTAGTTGTTACGATGGCATTCTTTAAGCTATTCCAAAGAGATTCCACACTTTTATTTTCTTCTATGTTAATCTGTTGTAATCGCAGGTTAAGCTGTGTCTTGGCACTTTTATTTATGTTCGGGTCTTTCAGTTTTTCTACATCAATTTTCTTTTTCTTCTTTTGTGATTTTTTAGCTGATTTTAATCTAAGACGTACTTCTGCAACTATGGGATTGTGGTCTGATGAGATATCTGCTCCAGGATAAGTCTTTGCACTCTTTATACTACTGTGGAATCTTTTATTTATCAGTATATAATCAATTTGATTTCTGACAATATTATGTTGGTTATCTTGAGGCGATTTCCAAATGTACAGTCTTCTGGGTGGAAGTTTAAACCAGGTATTTGCTATTGTTAGATCTTCTTCCTGACAGAATTGGACTAGGCGATCTCCTCTGCCATTTCTGGTGCCTAAGCCATGTTCGCCAACAATTTCTCCATCACCCCCTCTTCCCACTTTTGCATTGAAGTCACCCATCACTATGTTTATATCATGTTTCTTTGTTAGGTTTTTAATCTCTTTTAGGTGTTCATAAAACTCTTCAACATCTTCTTCACTTTTGTCAGCTGTGGGTGCATAAGCTTGGATGATATTTATGTTAACGGGGTTTCCCTTAAGTTGTAACAGCGTTATCCTTTCAGAAAATGGAATCCAATTTATTACTGATTTATTGATTTCTTCATCTACTATTACAGCTACACCATGTCGATGTTTGTTCTCATCATTCCCAGAGTAATACATTGTCATATTATCTTGTTGACACTTTCCAGATCCTGGCCATCTTGTCTCGCAAATTCCCAAAATCCGGATGCCCAGCCTCTTAATTTCTCTTGTGGCATTTCTTAATTTGCCAGCTTCATACAGAGTTCTGACATTCCAAGTTGCAATTTTAAAAGTGGACACCATTTTGAGCCCGGAGATTCTTCGCACCCCTGTCCCATTTAAGGGACGCCGGGAACTTGGGGCCAATTGTAAGGGCTTGCTCGCCATGGTGGTTGTTCTGGAGATAAGGTAGAGCAGTAGTTTCTCCATTTGCTTTCTCCTCCTCAGTATTACAAACGTACACAATATAATCATATTGCCATCTGTAAATCTCTGATCACAAGCTTTTCCGTCATCATTTGGCTTCAACCTTGTGTCAGTACTGACAATGCTGCTTCCCAATGTCAGGGGCGGTGACCCCAGTAGGTACTTATTTAATGGCGGCACTACTCGCCATGTCACCGAGTTGTCATTGGGCTTTGTGAGGTTTTAAGTGAGACAGAGTTGCCACTTCTGCTCCCCCACGCCCTGATAGCTCAGTCGCTGTTGGTCCACGGCTGCTTATTCGCCAGATTGCTCTGCTTATATCGCAGCTAACCCCCATATCTGAAGGCTGTTCCCCGATCCGCCACCTGGGGACGCATCATCACTAAAAGAGTCAATCTCCTAGTTTGTTTGTTTTTTCCTGTAATTCTTGCATGCTGATCTTTGTAAATGTCCTGATATCACTCCTAACACACTTAATTTATCTTTGGATTGTTCACTAGAAAGAAATCAGATGAATCTTGCTAAACTACATACCAGAAAGTCTTCTGGTCCTGATAGCATTTCTCCAGTTATACTAAAGGATTGTGCTCCAGAGTTGACTCCTGTTCTATGTTGCTTTTTATTCTCTCTTTTTCCACTGTGGAAAAAAAAAAGTCCATATTTTAATCCATTCCTAAGAGGTGTTCTTTACTTTACTTTAGTTCTTTTTCATTACTTTAGAAATAAAGTAATAGAGAAAACCATTAGCACTTGACTTCTATGCCACTTTGAAGTGTGAGCTCATTTGACTAGGTTTGGCACCAAAGCCTATTAAATAAGCTCCTATTACCTGGTCTGTCTTCTACAACTGGATCAGCAGCTTTTTTCTGAATGGGTATTAATTATCACATATGCAGTTAATGCTGGTGTTCCATGAAGCTGTGTGCCTTCATCTAATTTGTTCTTTCTACATATAATTTTCTAAGGCATCTTTATGGAGTCAAAACTGATTGTGGAGTTAAGTGTCTAACTCCATATCCATTCAAATGCAAACCATCAGCCATACTCAAGTCCTTTAAACCATCAAACTCACTCTGCACATCCAGAAACCCCATACCATTCCATCTGCATAACCTATGCATTGATTCATTTGCAATCATGGCTTTTCTTTCAATTTGCCTTTATCATACCGTGGCAGCAGACTCAATCTTTACTCTCTGATTCTTCTCATTCACTTGTCAGTAATTCTTTCATATTATATCATACCTGATGCTTGCTGGATCATTTGTACCTGCCAAAAGAATCATGTCTTTAATTTTCTTCTCTACATCCTAACAGCATCCCAGGGAAACATTATTTCATCACACTTTGAAGCACATCTCTTATCATAGAGTATCTATACAAAACGCTCTCTCCTTACACTCCCTCTTTCACTTGTTCGTGCTCTACTTTCTCCTCCCTCACACTTATGTTTCTCTGCTGTACCACTCACCAGGCACTTCTCCACTCATTGCATTTCACATTTGGTCCTATGTAAGAACACTGCTTCTGTCATTACAATTTTATAATTTTTCTACTTTTTTTTTTCCATATTATCACTTATACCCTCTCGTACGTTGTTTACCTATGCTTGTGTCCACTACCTTATTTTCAATAACAACCTTGCCAAACATTCTCACATTTTTCACACCTTTTGTCATTCATTACTCCTTTGTCATACTTCTTACTTTCTCCACACTTCAAGCACTTACTCTCAAAACATTTCCTACATACATGCATGCTCACCAGTTTCACTCTTTCCACCTATTTTTCACCTTTCAAGGTGATTACATTTTTCAGAAAACAAAATCTTGCATGTTGAAGTCATTTGTCGTTGTTCGTACATATTGGTGCCATATAACATGCAGTGCGGTTAACAGAGTCCCCCCCCCCCCCAATAACAAACGGTACTTCAGAACAAAGAAGCAGACACTCATAAAAACAATAAGCCACTAAAAATGAATCCGGTATCACTAATTATTTTTAAAATATGACATCTTCCAGCTTCAAATATCACTACTGTGCTTTCAAGAGCAGTGCCCAGGTACTCTTGTATATTTCAAAGACCTGTGTATACATATATCAGTGACCTTCTCCACTTGACCACAAATCCGCTATACAGTTTTGCTGGTGATAATGCACTCCTCTGCAAAAAACACTTGCACTACACAAATCACCGGACGTGGAATATCAACTTTTACTATCCTAAATCCTGATTTGCAAACCATTTTTCAATGGAATTCTGATAACCTTATTAATTTCACTGCTAGTAAAATGCAGTCCTGTTTTATTTCTTGAATAACACGTGTATCATGTTATTCAAGAATCATATCATATGCTGTCCATTGGATTATAGTTTTCTACTGTCCAGTGCTAAATTGCTAACTGAAAATTAACAAGGTTAGCATTTATTTTTAAATCATATATTATTTTATATCTTGTTTCAATCCCCTTGACATGCATCAACCCCTCTTTCAAGACATATCTCAACCCCATTGGCAATCTTAGTTTTAATCTATCTGAAATGTCTTAGTATTAATGTCATTTCTTATGACTTCTCAACTCTGCATCAGCAACAAGCAACTGAATATCCCTGTGAATCTATTTGAAATATCAGTAACAAATAAGTTAATTTGTTAACTTATTGAGACCAAAAAACACAACCCTATGGCATACTACTGGCTCACTACTCATATGCAGTATTCTAATATCTTTACAAACCATGCTCCTATCCACATGATTAATGTATTTTCCATCCCCATCTCTCTCAAAGTGCATACCAATTTGTCATATGGCAATTTTTATAATATATTTTTTGGAGTTCATAAAAGCATCTGATAAGACTTTTTTATGAACTCAAAAAAAAATATATATATATATATTATATGAATTTCCTTTATCAGCATATTTGTTACATTTATCATAAAATGCAAGTAGATTTCTGAAGTGAAAGATACCCTTTTACAAACTTATGCTGACCATCTTAAGAATGCCGGTTTTTTTTATACCAGTCCCACATGCATGAGAAGTCAGAAAACCTATACCACAAAGTGCTCATTAAATATTCTTCTACAGCTGCTGCAGTGATTACTTTGCCAGCATTCACCAGTGTCAATTATCTGTAATGATTTGATTGGTTCTGAAAGAATTCTGGATTTTGTTTGGCCTGATGAACCATTTTCTTTTGGTATTGCACTCTTTTTCCCTGTCTTGTATTTTTTATAGTTTGAATCTTATATTTATGCATCAGGTCATTGTCTGTCTTGTAGTTTCTCTGTAAGAACTTTTTGCTGTTCACCTGCTATAAGCCTACTTTATTTATCCTGACTTCCTGATATACAGTTATGTATTGCTTTTCCACCTGAATGTTTTAACTCCCCCCCCCCTTTGCTCTTTTAGTTTCGTTTTCTTGTAATATGACCACAGAGCTGACTGTAATCAGTAATCTTATAGTTCCACATATATCTTTTTGACTAAAAATTTTCTTGGTTACCTTCCAGGTATCTCATAATCACTCACTATTGAGTGAGGTGTTGGTGCATTATTCACAACTGAATTCTCTGAGGTTGCTATCATCTCTAACAATCTAAAACCAACAGTCTTTTTTTTTATTACCACTTTTAGTACTTTAATAAACACAACAGGCTTACATTTGTTAGACTGGTAAAATCATTTTCAAAAAGTGCCACTTTTTGAAAATGAATTCATATGCATAAGCAGTGGAAAAGCATAAGCTTTCCCACTGCTGGTATAATCTTGAACTTCTTGCCTTCTGGTAAAATTGGATGTTTCCATTGTATTGAAGCTTTGATTTGGGTTGTAATGGTGAACTCATGATTCATCCCCTGTTAACAGTCCATATCTTCTCCTTCATCTGCATAGTAGAACAGATGTTTACAAGGCCAGACCTATTCACTTCTTTATGTGCTGAGGGCTCACTTCTCTGGGCATCCACCATGCGTGCACTTTCTAAAAATTTGAATGATCATGCATTCAAATTTTTAGCTGTAGGCTGCATAATGGGAACAACCTATTGCACTTGCTATGTTGCCTATCAGTTTGGATCATCTGTTCTACCCATCTCACAGTGGTTTCTGTTGCAATCTCAACAGAGTGACCAGACTTCAAGTGTTGAGCATCTTTGCAAACGTTTCTGGACCCAGTTGTGAACTGCTGCATGTGACAAACATTTCTTGCAATAAGCAGGGTACATCTCTTTCTGAGTGTTCTGTTCAGGAAGTTGTCATGCCCATAAAATATGCAAAATAGCATGCTGTTCGACAGTTGTACACTCCTTGAGCATGGTTGCCAGTTTAGACTGCTGAAAATAGGATGATGACAGTGCACGTACTGTCATCATCATCATTATTCTAGACGCTGCTACCTAGTGATGCATACTGAAAAACCATTCACTTCCTATTCATTTGTTCTACTTTTGTTTGTAACTTGCTTACTGACTTTCCCTCATGCTTCGTTACCTAGTGGTAAAACTTTCTACAACTGATTTTGGCCTGGCATATTTAATAATATAATGATACAGTATACTTTACTACTTGCATGAAGAAAATATATGGCTTCTGCATTCATTTAAGATCATTATCCATCTTTTTTTAAGTCTGGTTCCACTGACGAGACAAGACTTCAATAAAAGTCTGGTAGTGGCCCTTCCTGTAAATCTTTGCATTATAAGATACTGAGGCAATCAATGTGAAATCTATGTACTATTAGTAGACTAGTTATAAAGATGCTTTGCATACATACTGTTTGTTTATACTTGGGTAAAAATTAAAACAAGAGTAAATATACTTACTGTGTGATTTTTTTGATTTTAGGGTGGAAAAGATTTACCTAATGCTTTAAATAGTCAAAGTGGTAGTGGAGCCATCACCATATTATCAGAAAAGAAATTATTTCTTGGCCAAAAGGTAATTTTTTTTAATATTATGGTTCTGTCATGATAATATTGTTTAAAGAAAAGTAATTGTTTAAAGACAATTATTATTATGAGGTGCAGTTACATTAAAAAAAAAAAGTATATGTATCAAGGTATGCACATGACTGCTGTTAAAACTGTAATGTTAATCGCCTGGCATTTGTTGAACTGCTGTGCAAGCATGCTTTTATAAAGGTAACCTTTGTTGAAAAAGACAAAAAAACAACAACATTGGATATGTTAAACAGAAATGCTTTGCACCATTTGCAAAAATCAGTTTTTCCATCTCTTTTCCTTATAGAAATTTCAAGACATTAGAGTTAGTAATATTTTAGCATCTGGTTAATGTGTTATCATGTAAAATATCCCATATGATATTCTAATTAATTTTAGTGCAAATATTGAGTGAACTTTTATTGGTAAAAACAAAATCTTCAACATATTCCTTATCAAAGAATTCATTGTTGATGTGCCAGTTGTGATCAGCAGCATTATAATTTTCTGATGTATACCCTCAAGGAGTGTAGTGGATATCATGTCAGTCTAGCACAGTATTTCATTCCTAATTGATATGATAATTATGAAGTCTGATTTGATCATTCTTGCTTCTCTATATTCTATTTTTTTTATTATTATTATTACATCACACCTCCAGGGAGTCCAAAGACTCATCTACTCTATGTCTCACTACTCCACCAACCTTCATTCCCTAACACCAACACCATCTACCGCTGACCACCACCAGTAGTACTTTCACGGTACTCGCAAACATCCATGGCCACGACAGGATTCGAACCCGCAGCCTTTTGGTTGGAGAGCAGATATGCTAACCACTCGGCCAACTAGGCCATTTAAAACAGTATTTTATGGGTCTTTTTCTGCTTCTTTTGTTTCAAATGCCTGCCTTGCTAATTTCACCTCCCATTCTGTTTAAATGATATTACCATCTTAGATTTGCTTTGTTTACACTTTTTTGAATATTTATTCCTATTTCTATGGAGGGCACTACTAGAGCTCTACTCTGGTTATCTGGAATTTCACCTTCTAACCAAGCCCTTTGAATTTTGTAGTACAGTAACTGTAAAACTTTTATACCTCTATATTTGAGCACACTTCTGATTGGGTATTATCTATTTCAGCTGATTTCCACATTTCAGTTTTCCGATGACTTTTTATACCTCAAGTAGTGGTATGTACTCCTCATTATTCTTGAATATTTTCTGTCTCTGTTTTGTCACTGCTTATCTCATTAACACTTTTTCAAAGTAATTATTTCAGACATCCATACTATCATTATCTGTTGCTTTAATGTTACTTCCAGAATTTTTTTGCAGCTTTCATGATATTTATTTTCTATATTTTTTCTAGTCTTTCCATGATTTTTATCTGCTTTTACACATTTGCATAGCTTTCTTACACTGTTCTCTGTATTCCCTAAGGGCACATATCATCTTAGTTTTCTTTTGGAAATAATCATCTTTTACAGGACTGCCTCAATCTACCATGAAGTTCCAGATTTTTTATCCTTGCAGAAAACTTCACCACATGCTTTTCTGGAGACACTGAAATAGCATGAACCTGTTATCTAGATGAAGAGAAGGGAAGCATTGAAATAACCTGAAGAGAGTTCTGCTTCAGTCACTGTTAATTTTTCTTTTAAAGTTTTTTTTATACATGTTCTTTCCCCAGGCCTATATATTTAGTGTATCACTATGCCACATATGTGAAAACTAAGCTTTCTTTTTATATATTTTATAAAGTATGTGTGTATAAACACAACATTAAAATAAGTTTGTATTAAAACAGAAGTGACCTTTTATTCACTCACACACACTGTCATAACCTTAAAATATTGGGTCCTCTGGCATCAAATACAAGATATATGCAAAGGCAGAAGTAACATATCTTAGAAACTCAAACATTCACAGAAAACTTAGTAAATGTTGCTCTGAAGAATCAGAATACAAGTTTCTCATCAATTCTTAAGATCACTTAGAGACAGTAGCAACAAATTTTCTTGCATGCAATCACACAGAAAAAATGACAACTCATACTTGTGTATTCAATACATGCTTTACTTCTAGCATATTCACTTAACACTTAAAAACAAGTACTACCCTAAACATTAACAGTTTACTTCATAAAACTCAGCTATCCAGTACTGAAGCAGAAAACAAGGTACAGGGTGATTATACAGTAATTAAAGTTCATATTTCGAAAGCTGCAACTGGGTAACTACTCAGTGGAGCAATTTAATTTTTAACATGATGTGTGCAGCAGTGGAATTTTATTTTGTGCAAAAACCAACATTAGCTCTAAAATTTGCTACTAGGGCAGTACATGGTGCTACAATACATGTAAATTATGTATGATACTCCTGGTATGCAGTGAAATGCTGCAACCATACTGTTTATGCTAATGACAACTGTCTCCAATGATGTATGCTTCAAAAGAAGCATCTATAAAAGCAGGTAACTGCAGAATGCATTAGTTCATTGCTTGTGGGCAGTTTAACACATTGTGCTTTAACAGTGTGTTAAAGCACAATGTCACCATTACCAAAGGCTGTGCACTTCTGAAGTTGTTTTACCAAAATAACAGCTGTGCCTTGACAGTATTGCAAAAGTTCAGAATCGTAAAGGGATTAAAAGCAGGTCCTATGACTGCAAATGGTTTGCGCAAAATGATCTGGAAATTTGAAGAGACAGGTTCCTTAGATATCAAACTTGGCAGAGGATGGAAGCCCATTGAATGACAGACAGTGGAGGAAGTAGCCACAGCATTAGAGGAAGAAAGATGGCAAATGTCATAGGAAGTGGCAGCGCACAGCGTATTGCATGGTCTTTAAACAATCCTGTAAACATGGTTCAAAGTTCTAAGGCAAATTCTGCGCTGTTATCCTTACAAGATTTCCTATGTTCAGTAGTTGCTTATTCCTGGCCAGGATGCACGAGAAACATTTGCCCTGCAGTTTCTTGCTTGGACTGAACTGGAAGTAACAAGACCAGCAGGACTAAGCTACTTTAAAAAAAAAAAAAAAAAAAAAGTCCAATAATGAATTCTGCTGTAAAACCATACCAAATGGTGACCTTCAGGGAATGAAGCAGAATCTGTCACATGACGTACAGGTTTGCGGTTGCTTCCACTGTTAATGGCAGCAATATGCATCTATCTTAGTCAATCAGGTGATTCCAACACTTCAACACTTTTTATGCAGGATGGTGCCCCTCCTCATATCCCCTCCATTAAGTGGTTGCTTGACACATTTTACCGAGACAGAATCATCAACCACTGTTTTCATACAATGTGGCAAGCATGCTTGCTGGATCTGAACCCCTGCAACTTTTGGGTTTGGGGACATCTCAATGACATTTGTCTATTGTGGGCACATTACATGCCATATCCACAACATAATCACATACTCTACCACAGAACTCTATGTTCTGTGGTAGAGTATGTGATTTTGCAATTTCAGCATGTTACCAGCAACGGAATACAGCATAATACTGTTGTGTAACCACACAACTTGCCGTTTTATGACATTTTGAATTACCCATCTGTATTAAAGTGCCATGTATTGTCCTAGTGGTATAACTTTGAGAACTAATATTGATTTTTGCACAAAATAAAATTCCTTTTCACATACATCATGTTAATTATTAAATTGCTCTGCTTAGTAGTTACCTAGTTAGCCTTTTGAAATTACCTTGATGGACCCGTATTTCACTCAGGATTTCTCCATGAGTGCAGGTCACAAAGATGCCTCCAACGATCTCGATTTTGAGCCTCTCTCTTCCATGTTATACCCATAGATTTCACTAGTGGATCTTCTCATCTTGTAGGTGGTCTTCCTGGTTTTCTCTTTATTCTTGGTTGCTAGTTGAGTATTCTATATTGAGTAGCCTTTTGAAATGTGAATTTTAATTATAATCACCCTGTATATGGAACATTCCAGCATTTTTATTAGATAATTGTTAGTGCCACACAAACTAAGAATAGCTTTTCAAAAAAAAATTAAAAAATTACAACAGTCAAGATATATAAACTTCTCAATAGGAACTTGAACATATAAGGAACCTGCAAAATACAGCCATTCATTCCTCATATTTTTCCTCATTTCTTAAATGGGATTATTTCCAACTCTCCCTTATCACAGTTGAGCACATGCTGTATTCCCTCAGTTGCGACTGCATGAAATGACATCACAACAGCCAGGTATCATGAACAGCGAAGAGGAGTTTTTTCAGTAATGGTGGACTGGATACATTTTGTTTGTGGTGCAACGAGGTTACTTTTCCACTTGATGATTATTTCATTGCACTCACAGTATGAAAATTGCCTACAAGTATATTAATTCCAATGGCATATTAATTCCAATTAATCTTGCTGAATGATAGGGTATTTCTACCAATGAGGTGCAGTTAGGCTTAATAGCCTTGCTAGTCAACCACTAATAGTAAAACTACAACGCTTTTGGTATCATTTTGACATACTTTTATCAACATAATATTTTTATACATCTTTTATTTCATTTTCACTTACCTAAACTAACAGTAATATCTTTCATAAACCCACTATTGAGCTTATTTAATCACATTTTATTTATTTATTTATTTTTTTTTATGGTCATTGCTCCACATCTCTCTCTCTGCCAGCATGCAGTACAACAGCTCTAACATAATACATTGTTGTTTAAAATTAACTACCACTACCTTTCCTCAAAAATATCCCATTTAATTCTATTGTCAATGTTCCTGTAATTATAATTAATTATTAAATAAACATCAGTAAATTCTTTCATTCTACTTAATCTGTTATTTACACATGACATTAATATGCTATAGAGGTTTGCACATTAAAGCACTTTTTTTGTTTGGGTTTGATGTTTATATGTATATTTATATATACAGGTAGTCCTCGACTTATGACGGCCAAAAATTATTATTAATTCTCTAATTTAACTTTGCCGCCAGCATATACATACATATATATCACATTACTTTTGTATACGCATCGTAACCATTAGTCGACAAGCAAAGCCTATCACCAATACTCAATAGCCGAAGTGTTCGTTTCTCTCGTTGCAATTTTTTTATCTCGTTGTATGTCCAGTAAGAGAAGTAATACTACTGATGAAAATTCCAACATAAAAAAGAAGGTGAGGAAAACTTTAAGTTTAGATGTTAAAATGAAGGTCATTAAAGCATATGAAAAAGGAAAGAAAGTCTGTGAAACACGAGAAGAAAAACTATCGCATTCAACTGTTTCAACAAATATAAAAGATAAATCAAGAATAATGGAGGCAGCTAAAGGGGCAGTTAATATGAAATGTACAATTTTAACGAAAAAAAGAGCAGGTCCAATTCATGAAATTGAGAATCTATTAATGATATGGATAGATGATCAAATCAACAAGAATATTCCTCTCAGTTTGTTTACGATTCAAACCAAAGCATGCAGCCTATTTTACAATTCAAGGAATGAACAAGAAGATAAATATGGCGAGCATACATTTAACGCTAGTAAAGGTTGGTTTAATCGATTCAAAAGCCGATTTAATTTATATAACATACGAATAACGGGAGAAGCTGCTAGTTCTGATTTTGAAACTGCCGAAATTTTCAAGAAAAATCTGAAATAGATGATAAAAGATGAAGGCCTATTTGCTAGACCAGATTTTTAACATAGATGAAACCAGACTGTTCTGGAAAAGAATACCAGAAAGAACTTGCATTTGCAGAGAAGCTTCTTGGAGGAAATGCTGCTGGTTTTAAATTAAAACCATTTCTTGTTTACCGTTCACAAAACCCCAGAGTTTTGAAAAACATTAACAAGAATAAGTTGCCGGTTTACTACAGGAGTAATCCTAAGGCTTGGATGACAGTTGTTTTATTCGAAGACTGGTTCGTAAATTGTTTTATTCCAGAAGTACGTGCCTACAGTCTTGAAAAAAACATTCCTTTTAAAATTCTATTGCTGCTTGACAATGCTCCAGGACATCCTCTTCACATTGGCAATTTGAATGAAAATATAAATGTGATGTATCTACTGCCCAATACAATAGCTGTGATTCAAGGTTCGATTGCTACACTCAAGACATATTATCTAAAAACTACATTTTTCTCAATCAATAACAGCAATGGACAACGATGCTATAACATTACACGATTTTTGGAAAAATTATGATATTAACCAATGTATCCAGAACATTGGAACTTTATGGAAGGATCAGAACAATGCATGCGAGGAATTTGGAAGAAGTTACTACCGCAGGAGACACTCACAGAGTACAATGAGCATAGTATGTTAGAACAAATTGGTGAAGAAATTGCAAGAAAACTGGATCTAGATATCAATATTACTGATATAGAAGAATTAGCAGATCATGAAAATGGTGAACTGACTGATCAAGACGATTTTCCAAAATGAAAGAGTTATAGAAGAAAGGAATAATGAGGAAGATGAAGAAGAAAATCGTTTAAAAAATTTACTGTAAAAGGATTAGCTTAAGTATTTTCTAAACTAAATCAAGGACTTCAGCTACTCGAAAATATGGATCAAGACGCTGATCGCTTCGTCAAAGTGGAAAAGCACATTCGAGAAGCAGTCAGATGTTATCGAGAAATATATGGGAAAAAAACAACAGACAACATTAACCAATTTTCTGATTAAAAAAGCCACTCCTGATTGCGAGAAAAAACCATATTGTCCAAATGAGTGGCAGTTACTCGCCTGTTTAATTAAGACACTGTTAATAAGTTTTTTTGTTTATGTTTATGTTAACTAATATTTAAAGGAATTTCAAATTAAAGTAAGTGCACTATTTTTGATATGTGTTTATGTATTTTTTCTTAAATTTTTCTTTCTTAATTTTGGCAATGACAATCAAGGAAAAGAAGGAGTAGCCGTAGTATTCAACACAAAATACGAAGCTAATCTTCTTGAATGGCAGTCAGTCTCAAGTAGAGTAATGTGGGCAAATATGAGAATGGGGAACTGGACAATGAGATTTATTTGTGCCTATGGTCCCACAGAAGGTTTTACTAAGGTAGAAGTGGAGGAATTTTTTGAGGCTTTAGAAAAAGCAACTGGCACAATGAAAAAGGAAAAGTTGGTCCTTGTTGGGGATCTAAATAGCAGAGTAGGAAATGATTGTGAGACATACAAAAATATTTTGGGAAAATTTGGAGAAAAGAGCAAAGCTAATAATAATGGCAAATATCTGTTGGATTTCTGCTCAGGACATGGACTAGTTATTACTAACACCATGTTCCAACATAAAAATGTGCACAAATTCACATGGAGAGAAGAGGTTAGGAATAATTATTAGTCTTGAGCGGGATAAAATTGAATTTCATATTGAAAAGAATAACATGTAAGAAAGTTTTAAAGCGAATAAAAGTTGAGCAGCTCTCAGATGTGAACTGTAGACTAAAATACACAAAGATTATTGAAGAAAAAATGAAAGAGTTTGAGAACAGGAATCAAACCTTGGAGATTCAGTGGCAAACTCTGAAGAAAACATTGATTGATTCTGCCAGAGAGGCATGTGGTGAGGTTGTCTGCAAGGATAAGAAAATCAGAACTCCCTGGTGGACACAGGAAGTTAGAGGCAGTGAAGGAAAAGAAGAAAGCATATCAAAAGTTCCTGTCAAATAAGTCAGCTTTTACTCTTACAGAATACAGAGACAAATGTAAGAAAGCTAAACAGTGTGTAAAACTAGCTAAACAAAAGTCATGGGAGGAATTTGGCAAGAATATAGAAAATAAATATCAAGAAGGTGGCAAAATATTCTGGAGGTTGTTGAAGATGGGGGGAAAGAGTGCTGTAAAAGGTGTTAGAGATGATAAAGGTGACATGAAAACGTGAGAAAAAGGTATCCTTGAAGTATGGAGTAATTACTTTGAAAAACTGCTAAATGAAACAAGCAGTGATGACAGCACAGTGCTAAAAAACACTGACCAGGCATGCAGTCAGTGTTTTTTATGGATATGTATCAGGAATACATATCCATACTTGAAGTAGAAAAAGCCATCAAAGTCTTGAAATGTGGAAAGGCAGCAGGAGTAGATGATATTTGACCAGAAATGCTGAAGTATGGTGGTATAAGAGTCTTACAGTGGCTGCACTGCTTAGTTCAGAAAGCCTGAACAGAGGGACGAATTCCCAATGATTGGAGTAGAGCTCTCATAGTACCCATATATAAAAAGGTAAATAAAACTGAATGTGAGAATTACAGAGGTATTTCCCTACCGAGTGTTCCTGGCAAGATGTATGCAAGTGTACTTCAGAAACGATTGTGAGAAGTTGTTGAAGAAAAGCTGGGTGAAGAACAAGCTGGATTCAGGCCAAATAGAGGGTGTCAGGATCAGATCTTCACTTTACGACAAATAGTCGAGAAAGCATGGGAATATAACAGAGATCTGTATTTAAGTTTTGTCAATTTGGAAAAAGCATATGACAAGGTGCCAAGAGAGAAGCTATTCAATATGCTACAGTTATATGGTGTCAATGTGGCATTATATCAAGCAATACTTTGTCTTTATTTGATTTGTAAGTCAGCAGTTAGAATTGAAGGAAGTACAGGAAGATGGTTTAATGTTAAATCTGGTGTGAGACAAGGATGTACATTATCTCCTCTGTTATTCATTATCTATATGGATCACATTATGAAGGAAAGTGGTATTAAACATAATATCAAAATTGGAGATGTTAATGTCAGCTCTTTGCTTTATGCGGATGATGTTATATTTGTAAATAAATCCGCTACGAGTTTGCAAGATTCCCTGACTAAATTGAATAACTGTTGTAATAGATATAGTATGAAGGTCAGCATTAAAAAGACAAAGACAACGAAAATAGGTAGAATTGTTGAAAATGTCAACTGCATTGTGAACGGGGAACCTGTGGAACAAGTAAAACATTTCAGCTACTTAGGCACGATTTTTAGTGAAGATGGTAAATTCAATATGGAAATAGACAACAGAATCTATGGTAGGAAGTCAATTGAATAAATTCATATTGAATAAGAGAGAAATTAGTTGAACTCTAAATTAGCTGTATACAAGACAGTATTCAAACCAGTTTTAACTTATGGATCTGAGAGCTGGGTCAGAAGTAAAACACTTGATCTAAGATTAGAGACCACAGATATGAGAGTCCTGAGGAAGATTATAAGCATGAACAGGTGGCATCAATGGCAATATCATATTAAAAACGAGGATATTAGGAAAAAACTTGACTAACATAACTCAAAAGGGGTAAGTATATATTTTAGGGCATTACTGGCGAGTGTAGAAGGCAATTATGGTAGAATAAAAAATGTGGAAAAATTATGTACATACCTTGACTTTGGTTTAAAGATGCCTTCTAAATCCAAGCTCTTGTTGAAAGGGGGGGGGGAAGAGAGGGAAAGAACATGGGGATGTACTTGAGACAATGATATATATATATATATATAAATTTATATATAAATTTATATATATATATATATATCATTAATAGTAACCCGGGTTCCCAAACTTATTTCCCGTGTCTCAAGTACATCCCCATGTTCTTTCCCTCTCTTCCCCCCCCCCCCTTTCAACAAGAGCTTGGATTTAGAAGGCATCTTTAAACCAAAGTCAAGGTATGTACATAATTTTTCCACATTTTTTATTCTACCATGATTGCCTTCTACACTCGCCCGTAATGCCCTAAAATATATACTTATCCCTTTTGAGTTATGTTAGCCAATGTATTAAATATAAGGGACACTCCTAAACAAAAACAGGCTAAAATAGCCGTTAATCATATTAATAGTGTTTTAGAGGAGTAGCATGGGAATTTCCCAGGAATGCGTTAGCAGAGCTAATCTCAGGTGGTATGGTCACTTAAACAGAATAGGCGAAGAAAGATTAGCAAAACAATTGTTCTCTGCCAGGTTGGCAGCAAAATGACCCAGAGGAAGACCAAGATATGGGTGGATTGATATGGTACAAAGTGCCTTAGACGATAGAAATATAAGATCTGATAATGTTGGAGTCTTGACAAGTAACAGACTGATTTGGAGGAAAATTTTAGATAGGAAGTTAGCAATGATGTAAATTTTTCATGTAGTACTATCATATCCTGTACACCCCTTGAGGGTACATGTCAGGAATTTGATGATGATATGTATATGTGGTAATAAATAATTTATACATGTTTATGTAAGTTTATACATTTTTAATCATTTTAAGTTAAATAGAAACCTAATTTATGAAAACATTATAACAGAAATCAAACAAATCAAGAATTAAAAAAAGTCCCCGACTTACGTCATAATCGACTTATGGAGACGTTGGAACTGAACCCCGTCATAAGTCGAGGACTACCTGTATTAAATAAATTTTTATGAATAAATAAGCTGACGGCAACACAAAAAATAAAGTATTCTGATCTATTGATATTATTGAACACATGTGCATAGTGATCTTGTGTTCACTATAGCTGCTGAACTGCAGTTGAATAACAGTCTGATAAGTTGTAGCTGAGATTTACCAGTGTTGAGCATTATTCTGTAGATACTGATATTTGCCTCTTGATCTCATCTTAGTATCAGTATAAGATCTCTGATGTGTCCCAATTTACTTGATACCTAGTAGATTGGTGGTTGTAAGGATCTGCAGAATTTAGAACATGGCGGGACAGAGCTGATGTTCTGGATCCCTCATATGTAAAGTCTTTAACATTTCCCTCTATACACTGTTCTATAGATTTTCCTTTTTGTCTATAATATGGAACATTACAATCACACCGAAGGCAGTAAACATCTGGTTACTTCAGGAAGCAAGGTTTATAGTTTGGTAAGAGGTGCGAATGTGGTTTAGATTTAATAATATTTCCAATGTACAGGAAAGAAATATAATTTTTTTAAGAATACCAGAAGTCTGGTATTTTTATTTTTTTATACTAGCTATTCTTGTGAAATATTGCCAAAAGAAATTTCAATTCTTTGATTATTTCATCATCATTATTGAGAGTGTGGGCTTGATCTCTCCTAATGTTGATGGATTTTGGGGTCAGTAATGATGAAATATATGGAAATATGTTTCATATTGCCTCCGTAGCGCAATTGGAAGAACAACGGTACGTTGCGCCCTTCGATTAGAAAAGGCCTGAGTTCGATTCTCGTCATGAGGAGGAATCTTTAAATGGACTTTTTCAATTGAAAGTGAGTTAGCCGATCTCATATGGAGGTAACAGGGTGTTTTCTCCCGCATACAGACAAATCAGCCCTTCAGAACGCGTAATTTACAGACAAAAAATACTAGCTGTGGTGGTGGTGAGCAGTTGATGTAGGCCAGTGTTTCTCAAACTTCAGATATCAGTGTACCCCTTCTTAAATTTTCATTATTATCAAGTACCCCTGATTAATTAATTAAAAAATACATAAATTAATTAAAAATATTAATTAAAATTAAATATCTATTTTATTTGAATTTATATGTTCATGTAAACAAAAAATATGATTTATTTCAAAATTTTGGTTCTCTAGAGATATGTCAGACAACACACTCATCAATTTCATTTGATCCAGATGCAATATCAACATTTTCTTGTTGCTACAGCTACTTGTATTTTCTATATTGCTCTCTTTTGGGGGTTTTATAAAACCAATCTTTAACCAATGATCCATACGTAAGAATTTGAAAGCTAAAAAAAAAATACTGTACATACTCGAATATAACTTTTTTCTCAAAATTAAAGCTAAAAAATCGTGTTGCGAGATATGTGCGGAATTTTCGGAAACTAAAGTTTTTAGAAAAAAACTGAAAATGGTGTGACTTACTAAGAAGCTCCTACTCACTATCGCTACTTTTGGCATCGAGAACAGTTTCTTCGTGTGCATCGTCAAAGTCATCTACCCAAATAGCATCATCTTCTTTCCCATCATTTCAAGCAAAACTTACCAGTAATTTACAAGATTTGAGATACGTAGAGCAGCGAAGAACTGCATGTGATTGGTGCGGTATTAACAAAAGATCGCACGAACCAAAGACAAATTAGCATTTCAACAGTTGAGTTGAAATGCTAATTCCCTTCAATCGAATTCCATAATATCTGAAACACATTCGCTATATATTTCTTAGTTTTAACACGTTAATGACAGGGGTGGTGTCAAGCAAAACCATATGTTCCACCGGCAACATATTGTTTTGCTTGGTCTATAGAGCAGTTTCTGTTGGAGAGGGGATGCGATTCATTAGTTAGTGCCGTTTTATCCCGGTTGTCTCTAATTGCACTGTTTGTTGAAAAATATAATGACTCCTTTAATTATGCATAGCCGAAAATTGCCACGTACCCCCTTACGACCTTTTGCGTCCCCCTGGGGGGTACGCGTACCACACTTTGAGAAACACTGATGTAGGCGATTGGTAGTAGAGGTTCTGTGTAACAGTAGAGATGGAGAGTTGTACAGTAGGTGTCCTCCCGCGATGAGTTTTCGAACTCCTTGGAGGTGTCATGAATAATAATATGTTACTGAGCATTGCAATCTGTTATTGTGGGTTGGTTTTTTTTTGTATATTGTGATCTTCAAAAGAAGTAATAGTGACATTTAGAAAGGGAAGTGAGCCATTGGTTTCCAATTCTGCCATGAATTTGATTTTTGGATGTTTGGATTCTGCTTGCCAAAATTCTAAAGCTTCCTTAGGGATTCCATCTTGTTTGAAGTTTTCTTCTTCATTCCATGCAACAAGGATAAAATGATTTAAGAACTCCTGGGGTGTGGAACGACCATAACTCTGTATCACGAAAACTTCATCAATATATCTTTTCCACAGTCTTGTCTTAATAGGAAAGGATTTATGGCTCTTTCTTCAAATGTTTCCAAATAGATATTTGCTAACCAGGAGACAAAAGGATTTTTCATTGCCAAGTTAGAGTTTTCTTTATAGATATTGTCCCTGTATATAAAGTTACGAGAGTTAATACAGTGTTTTAGGAGTGTCATGACTTTCTGGAAAGTGTCTTCCAGTAGTGTTGTTACTTCAATAAGAACATTTGTAAAAAAGAAAAGGAAAATAGCATCAAAAAGCTTACCATGATTTCATCTTTTAAGGTGGATATCCTTTATTAAAAACAAAATGTGGAGTTCATCTTAATTATATAAATTTTTGGCCTACTACAAGCAGGTGAGTCAGTACCTCCAAAGATAGGTCTAAAAGAAGTATTTTTTCTTGTGTATTTTGGAAACACCATATAAATGCAAGGACATAAAGGAAGAAGCGAATGGGATACTATTTCTCTTGTAAATTCTACAGTTGTTTTGACTAAATTATTGGTACAGTTTTTGGCTTTCTTTCCTTTGTTATAAGTGTCTGTATTGAGTAATTATAATATTTTATAATGATAGTCTTCTGTATCTCGAATTATAGTGGCTTCATTTGCTAATTTCTCTTAACTTTTTTTTTAATAAGGACCAATTTAATTGTAAAAATTTTTTGCAAAAATAAAAAAAAAAGACATTGTTGTTCCTCTGTTTTTAAAGCTTCAAATTTTCTGATAAATTTTTCTTGTTCATGTGCTGAATCTTATTAGTCTGGAAGGATAGCAAATTTTCTGTACACTACTTTAAGGAGGCTGATAAAGATACCTTATAGATTATATGTACATAAATGCAGATAGATGGATGGATATATATCTGTACACTGGAGGTAAAGGGCACTATGTCCATTTTTTACGCATCCGAAGTAAATGGCTACTTATCTACTTAGTGCTTGATACCATGATGGCACATAGTGCCTTTTCCAACTGGCTAATCTGCTTATTATTACACACGGGAGATAGTGCTTTGCACAACTGAAAAGAGCGTGAAACAAAACAATATACCTAAAACTCAATTCCGTTTAAAAAAAAAAAAAAAAAAAATGTACATGGTGCCCTTTACCTCCGGTGTACAGATATATAGAAATAGGTAGTAATACATGCATACATAATATGATTTGATTACATGACTTTTTTTTTTTTTCAAGAATACAACTACTTTTATTCAGGAGGTATCTGCATTTGGAATAAATACATCTCAAATAGAAGATTTTGTTCAGTTAATATATAATCTATATCAGTTCAAATTCATAATGATCATTTGCTTTAGAATAATGTATATTTATTATAGTTAATATATTTATGTAGCTCACTGTGATTCAAGGGGATGTTATTAGTGTTTCTGCAGATTCCATTCTACATCCTACAAATGCTTCCTTTTACATGGGCAGTGATATTGGTAAGTGATAGTGTTAAAAAAAAGATAGCTCTTTATTTTTTTTAAATATACCATTTAATTAATATAATGTGATGTTGATAAAGGTGTCATACAAGTGTCCTTTATTTATATATATAAAACCTCTATGGCACATTATTGCAGTTGTGTGGACAAGTACTGATAAATTTTCTCAAAGAGCTGGACACCATGGACAAAAACTATGAGAGAAAGGCTGTTCAAAAAAAAGGAGAAGTATCTGAGAAGGTGGTCTGGTAAGTTCAGAGCTAATTTGTTATGGATATTGACTGGCAACTGCTTGTGTTTTTTACATATGGGAAAATGGAGAAATTGATTGTGGCCAGTTTAGTGCCATAGTTCCAATGAAAATACTTAAGGCGGCAGAACATCTGTGAGACAGAGAGCTGTTACTGAATTATCTTTTTCTGGATGACATTAAAGCTTTTTTTTTTTTTTTTTTTTTTTTTTTTTTTTTTTTTTTTTTTTTTTTTTTTTGAGTGGGGGGGAGGGGTGCAAAGGCCTAACATCCTCTGCCAATTGTCACCTCCAATAATTAATTTATCTTCCAGACAACTCTCTGCCCTCAGAAAATTACAGAAAGAAAAAAATTATCGTCATCACCAGAGCTGATAAGGATAATGCCACAGTCGTTCTTAAAGGCTCGGAATATAATCGAAAAATGGATATTATTCTCCGGGATCACTCTACCTACATACCATTTGAACATGATCCCACAAAAACTAGTTAAAAAATTAAAAAACCTACTTAAAAAAAATGTCCTCCTGATATTACAAAAAAAAAAAACCAAACCTTTCGACCCCCCCCCCCCACCCTGTTTATACGGTTTACCTAAAATCCACAAACCTAATACCTAATTCTTCCCTAAGACCTATAGTAGATGCCACTAATACTCCTTGCTACAAATTGTCAAAGAAACTATCTAAGTCCCTGAACCCCCCTCCTCACTGGTCTTACCACATCTTATGTAAAAAAACTCTATCCATTTTAAAAACTTAATTGAAAATCTTACTTTAAATAATACAGACATATTGGTCAGCTTTGACATCATGTCATGTTTACCAATATTCATCTTATTGACATCTTAACACTCTTAAAAAACGTTTTTCATTCTGATATCTTAGAGCAGGGGGTCTTCAATGCATGGCGTGTGGAGCTCTTTGCCGTGGCCTGCCAGCCATTTTGAAAAAATAACTACTTAACATTAAAATGCGATTAAATAAAAAATATTTTCAATGAAGCCTGCCAGCCATTTTGAAAAAATAACTACTTAACATTAAAATGCAATTAAATAAAAAATAATTTCAATGAAGCCTGCCGCCCACTAAGCTATACTATGGTATTTAGAATTGTAAGATTCTTTCCAGATTCACAAGGAACGTTGTGCATTTGATACTTCACATAAAAATAAATATTAAATAGACATGCTTCTTCAGCCATCTACCAGCGCCAAGCGGTACTTAAGTACTAGTACTAACATCGCAGGTAGCTGAAGCAGTAGTTCGTTCGAGTGCACTGTCTAGTGCCTTCCAGGTACATCTCGAAGGTTCTCAATACTTCTTTATTTTCATATAAATACAAGAGGATCTCATCCAGTCAGTCAGTCAGTCATGAACATTGTGATATTTGTGTCTAAGCTCACGCAGGTTCGTCGTGTCAGCCATAGCCTATTGTGGTTTTATACTACCAGACTTTTTTCAATAGTGTGAGACATATTCAGTGGATAACTGTTACACGGCCATTTTGGATCATTTTGTGGGTTCACCTTCCATCACTATGTGGTCTACGAGTAAAAAGCGTAAATCAAGTGATTCTTGTCGTTGTTTTAATGAAACGTGAACCAATTTGCACTTTTTTGTGCCGATCGACGATAAGCCAGTGTGTTTAATTTGTTGTGAGTCAGTGTCAGTATCAAAAGAATACAATATAAATCGACACTATGAGACAAAGGCAGCTTCATGTGGACAATGTGAACTGCCTCCAAATTGATTTCAAATGCCAGCAGGGTATGTTTAAAAGGCAGAGGGAAGAGAGTGAAACGTGCGTCAAAGTAAGTTATGTAATAGCTGAAAAAATTGCTAAAAAAATTTTAGCAATTTTTTAAACTCTCTGCCTTAGACGGAGAGTTTATGAAAGCGTCTCTCATTGCTGCTGGGGACATTCTGTGCCCAAATAAGGAGGAAATATTTAAAAAATCAAGTTTGTCTGGGGTAACTGTAACACAACGTGTCGAAGAACTTGCCAATGACACTGAAGGAACTTTCAGTTTCATTGGCAAGTTACGGTCTTTACATCATATTCACTTGCTTGAGATAAGAGCACAGATGTGAAGGATACAGCACAACTGACTATCTTTGTCCGTAGTAGCATTGATCAACAATTCACTGTAACAGAAGAACTGCTAGCGCTCGTTGAGTCCAACTGTTCATCTCTTGATGAATACGCTACAAAATTGGCCGTGCTGCGAAGTGAGTTCGAAGAGAGATTTAGTGATTTTCGTAACCAACAGTCTTCAGATTTATTTGCAATGCTGCCAAAATGCCAGGCTCAGTACAAATGGAGCTGCTTGAATGCCAAAACAACTCTTCTTGGATAGAAAAATTATTCAATGAGCCCTTGATTACATTTTACAAAGACTACATTTCTGAGGATGCATTCCCTAATTTTTATGCTGCATGCTTTGAAGATGTGCACTTTGTTAGAATGCACATACTTATGTGAGCAGTTCTTCTCCAGAACAATGCATGTGAAGTCCAAGACAAGAACTCAGATTATGGACCAACATCTCGAGAATACTCTGTGCATAGTGACTTCCAACATCAACAAGCTGGTCAAGGAAAAACATTGCTAACTTGCCCATTGACATTGTAAAAAATGAATGTTTCTTCATTAAATTATCTTTTTTCAAGTATTGATTGCATTTACTTATCATAAACCCGACTTCTACCTACACTCTTAAAGCTGAGTTTGTTTATTTTTATAGGATTTTATGTAAAGTATTAAATGCACAGCGTTCCTTGTGAATCTGGAAAGCATCTTACAATTCTAAATACCGCAGTATAGCTTAGTGGCCCCCGGGCTTCATTGAAATTTTTAATGCGGCCAGCACTGTCTGAAAGGTTGAAGACCCCTGTCTTAGAGCTCTTTTCCTTTGCCATCAATTCTGGTTATTTTTCTTGGAAGAACAAAATCTACAAACAAATAGAGGGAACTGCTATGGGTTCCCCCCTCTCACCAATTTTTACATGGAAAATTTTGAAAAACGAGCCATAGACTATTCCCCTCTAAAACCTTCTATCTGGCTAAGATATGTAGATGATGTGTTCTCTATTTGGCCTCATAGCCTAGACACATTAGACTCCTTCCTCAGTCACCTCAATAGTCTACATCCAAGAATGCAGTTTACAATGGAAAAGGAAAATAACAATAGTTTACCTTCCTAGACACCTTAGTAACACTTCTTCCTAATGGTAGCCTTTCTTTCTCTGTATATAGAACTACTCATACAGGCAGATACATTCACAAAACTCTCCCACCACCACCCCTCTTAGCAATATGGCATTATTAAACCTCTAACCAATAGAGCCCACAATCTTTGTTCCAATGAAACTGCCCTTTCAACCAAACTCAAACACATACACAACACCTTCCTTTCCAATAGCTACAATGATTACAGAATTTAAAAAATTAATCAAGTCCTTCCATTCCCCAACCATCTCTTCAGAAGGACTTCAGAAATGCCATTACCATACCTTACATCCATAGCATATCAGAAAAAATAGCCAGATCATTAAAAAAGTACAACCTCCATACAGCTTTTAAGCCCCACCATAAACTTACTACCCTTATTCATTCCACCAAAGATCAGCTCCGTCCTCTCTCGGTGCCTGAAGTATATAGAGTACCTTGTTCCTATAAACTGGCTTACTTTGGACTGACAGACAAATCAGCAACCATCCGATTAGAAGAACACAAGTCATACATCTGCAATCACGATTATGGTCAATCTGGCCTTGCAGAACCATGTTTTGGAAAAAAACCACCATTCAAAAAAGAAAGACTGTTCTTTGCATCTGCACTCAGGAATCAACCTAATTTAAACAAATACGGTTGCATAAAACTTCCCAAAATTTTGGAAACATTAATTATCAGAGATACCTCTTTACATCCTAAGCCACCTGCAAATGCCCATATAGGGTGCATCACCTAGATAGGATTTTAGTTTCACTCACTGTTGTATTGTATTTGTGTGTGTTGTAATCCCTGAAGATGGCTCTGTGACAGACGAAATATTGGAAGCATTAAAATTAGTTTTAATCCTCTCTCAGTACTGATAATATTCCATTAAACCTCCAACATGAAGATGTTAAAGCAATGGTTATGAAAATCTTGAAGTTTGGAATATTTGAATACTTCGTTTCATCTCTTGAAATGTGAGCAGCAGCAAAACTATGGATGGGATTTCAGTTAGTGCAAGAAAGTGATTTATGTATTTTTTTTTTTCTTTCTCCTAAACTGCATTCCTACATTGGGTACCAATATCTATGCTATAGCTTTTGTAACCTCTTGTGTTGATTTATGTAGGAAAAAGGTATAATATAGCAAAGATGAGGGTAGTCAAAAGTATAAATCCCTGGAATACTATAAGATTGATAGAAAAATCTGGCAATTGAAGCTACATATTGCAACAGATGAAACAGTCATCTGTCACAACATGTAGAATTACAGGACACTCAGTTATAAAGTGGAAAGTAAACCCTAAGAAGGTAGTTTGATAAGTAGGCCTCTATGCCCAACCCTATCAAATGACTTACACAACTTGTGCCTAGTGTAGGTAATATTGGCTAGGAGGTCTGCTGTGTTGATATCAGTAGTGTTAGAATTCATATTAACTGATAAGTGACTGAATTAATTGATGGTCCTCTAGGCAGTAAAGAGGTTGATACTTGATGACCTGTATTATTTTTTGAGAGAACTGAGATGAGGGCATTGGGAGACTTGCATCCAAGCTGAGTGAGTAAGAAAATCAAGACAGTGAGACAATATAAAATGAACTAGACTGGTTTTCAGACTATTCAAGATTTTTCTGATGTCTTTCTAGTAGAAAAGTAGAGATCTCGTAGTAAAATCTATAAAAATGGAAATAAAATAATGTCAGAACTACACAGGATTTTCGCTACTAAATTTTGATGGTAAAATTTATGCAAGCATGCTTGCAGGATTCGATTCCAGAAATCCTCTCGCTCTGGGTGAGTTGTCTGAGACAAGTGGCTAGTGAATATGCAGCCTCATTCTAAATGCTCAAAATATGTTGCCTTACTTTTTATAATTTACATTTTTTTTTCTCTTTTTTTCATTTAAATGGTTGCATTTCTTGTAAAGTTATTTGATCATAAGTGGCCTCTGATGAATGTAATAAAATTTTATTTTCAACCAGGAGACAGTATCTTTAACAGTTTATAAAGGAATTAATTCCTTCATACACTGTTTGCCCTTACCCAAAGACATTTTCAAATACATGCCTCGCTGCTATTTCTGAAATTTGAAATAATTCTAGTCTACAACAACAGGTTCTCTATCTTTCACCCCTGTTAAACTTAAGTTTACTCCATGTTCATAGCTTAATTTTGAAATAAGTAATCAACTATTCTCAAACAATATTTTATTTTGCATAATAGCAAGTCATTGCCATTCTTATAAAAATCAGAAATATTATTTTTAAAAAAATTAATTTGACAAGACCAATTTTCATTTGTTTCGCTGCCAACTGTAATTAAGACAAATTTATATTCTTATTCTCCCGGCACCCTCTTTAACTCTTAAGTAGTATGTATTTGTAACATAATACTGGCAAAAGATTATTTTCACAACATGAATTATCTTAGTGTAATTATATACATGAACATTTTACATGATGAAAAGGGGTTTTAATCAGTACTGTAACTTAAGAAACACAGTTATCTTGCAACGACAAGTCAGAGACCAGATCTCGATATTAACACGAGATAGTGAAAAGTTAGTCTGGCTGGTGCTGACCATTTTATGTTTTCATAATTTTTTTTATATCTTTTTTATTGAATTATTCTTATGGATTATTTATATAAATTCACCCTTCATTATGCAATAAATGAAAGGAGATGCAAACTACACTTTTTAGTATTCATTTTAAAACTCTTTGTAAAACTGAAGATGAAAGTATTAAAAACACTGGAGTCTTGTGCCATCAACTAAAAACAATAACTTGTGGCTCAAGGAAGTCAAGTGGTTAAACTATGAAGACGAAGGCTTTCGACAGAAATTCTAGATTACTACAAGATAATTTAAAAGTGACCTACTAGCCTTTAAATAAAATTCTTTTCAATATGCCAACTCACGGTATTTCATTACCAAAACAAAAATCTAGACTTTATGGAGAGGCTACTTCTAAACAGTATGCTAGATATGGTAAAGTGTTAGTAAAGAAGGTTGAATGCATCAACAGAATTATATTTCTATAACACTGTAAGATGACTCAGATTATTCCTACCTGTTGTAAAATAAAAGAAGTTTATAATAAATTTAGTTTAATCCTTTATCCAAGTGTGTGCAAACAAAGTTTGTGCCTGAAAGTATCTTCAGGACTGGGGTAAAGTGGTACAAACCGGGCAACTCCTTGCAAAGGTGGAGCAAGCTACCAACACTCCTATCTCAGTATCTCCCATAATGCAAAACTCATCTTCTTGCGGATGTGTATAATGTTATGCATTAAGGGAATGGCCACTACCCAGACTAGTTTCGACCTTTATTGAGGTCTCTTCAGTGGGAGCCAGGCCCAAGTGGAGATAAGAGGCAGATTATTGGGCCTGGCTCCCACTGAAGAGACCTCAATAAAGGTCGAAACTAGTCTGGGTAGTGGCCCTTCCCTTAATGCATAACATTATACATATCTGCAAGGAGATGTGTTTACCCCAGTCCTGAAGATACTTTCAGGCACAAACTTTGTTTGCACACACACTTGGATAAAGGATTAAAGTACATTTATTATAGTCTGACCAAGTGAAAAATAAACTTTCACTAAAAGAAGTTTATAGGTCTTGTAAAGTTCATTGGATTTATTTAAAGGCTTAGTCTTTTAAGTTATCAGCTGTACAAAGCCCTCTTAAATAACGAAATTGTTTATATATCAAGAATGCTTTAGAATCTGTTTTAGTGGCTGAAATTTTTAATACTATTTTGTGCATTTCATCAACTTCATATCTACATGTTTTTAATGCTTGTGATAATTGAAAGTAAGTTTGGTTCACTTATGAGTATTGTGTCTAGAGCAGCTTATAACATATGTGATATGGCTAGACTAGTTATCAATGCTTCTAGCTGTCAGCTAACAGAGGACGAACTTTTCGTTTCATCAAAAGGACATGATTTCTCTATCTTTCCCAATAAGGTATCCCTTATGGATTTTTTTTCGTATCATAGAGGTCTTCGATTCTACCAGAGGATGTGGAAGAATGGTGGGACGTTAATAGTCGGAATATTAGAAAAATTGGAGAAGAGGTGCTTGGTATAACATCAGGAAAGGGACCACCTGAGGATAAGGAGGCATGGTGGTGGAATGAGGAGGTGCAGTTGGAGATCAAGGAAAAGAAAGAGGCAAAGAAAAAATGGGACATGACTGGAACTAGAGCCGACAAGGAGGCATATAGATTAGCAAAGAAAAATGCAAAGAGAGCTATGGGAAGGGCAGTTGATGTGGTTTATGAAGAACTAGAGAGAAACGGTGGCGAAGCTCAGTTGTTGAGAATAGCGAAAGCCAGAGATAAGGCCTCGAAAGACATAACATCAGTCAAGCAGATAAAGGATGCCTCAGGAGTCGTATTACAAGACGAGGACAAAATCAGAGGAAGATGGAAAGAATATTTCCGAAAACTACTAAATGAGGAGAATCCAAGAGAGAGGTGCGACGATGAAGAGGTAAATGAGAGACCGGTGCAAGACAAAAGTAGAGAGGAAGTGGTCTGAGAAAAATGAAGAATGGAAAGGCTGTGGGAGCAGACCAGATACCTGGAGAAGTGTGGAAAAGTTTGGGCAGTGAGGGCGTGGATATGTTATGGGATCTGATGTGTAATATAGCCCAACAGTAAAAGATACCAGAGGAATGGAGGAAAAGTATTCTCGTTCCAATCTACAAAGGAAGAGGAGATGTTCAAGACTGTGGCAACTATAGAGGAATCAAGCTGATGTCACACACATTAAAAATATGGGAAAGAGTAATTGAAGCAAGGTTACGGCAGGAAATGAAAATTGGTGAGGAGCAGTTTGGATTTATGCCAGGAAGAGGGACAACGGATGCAATATTTGCGCTAAGACGATTGATGGAGAAATATAAAGAGATGCAAGTGGATCTGCACATGGTGTTTATAGATCTGGAAAAGGCATACGACAGAGTGGCCAGGCAGGAGGTATGGAGGTGTCGGAGAAGTACGTGAGGTTGGTGAAGGAGATGTATGAGGGAGCAGAAACTCAGGTCAGGTCTAGTGTCGGCATGACAGAAGGGTTCCCTATTGTCGTAGGGCTACACCAAGGGTCAGCTCTGAGCCCTACCTCTTTGACCTGGTCATGGATGTACTAGTGGAGGATGTCAAGGAGGCACCATGGAGCATGCTGTTTGCCGATGACTTTGTTCTATGCGAATCATCCCGAGAGAAGCTTGAAAATACCCTGGAAGAGTGGAGAAAGGCATTGGAGGAGAGCGGCATGAGAATTAACTGGGTGAAGACTGAATATATGTCAGCGGGGAGTGACGAGGATATCGTCATATGACTCCAGGGTGAAAGGCTAATTTCAAGGAAGAAATTCAAGTACCTTGGGTCGGTTGTCGAGAGGAATGGTGACCTGGATGAGGAAATACAGCACCGAATAACAGGCGGGTGGATGAATTGGAGGAAGATGAGCGGGGTCCTGTGCGACAAGAGAGTGAGTCGTAAGAGGAAAGGAAAGCTCTATAAGATGGTGGTGAGGCCGGCGATGCTCCATGGTGCGGAGACATGGCCTATAACCAAGGCACAGGAGAGGAAGATGGAGGTAGCAGAGATGCGGATGTTGAGATGGATGAGTGGTGTGACAAAGGAGGACAGGATAAGGAATGACTACATCAGAGGGACAGTTAAGGTGGGACTAATTGGCAAGAAGATACAAGAAAGTAGGCTGAGGTGGTTTGGACATGTTGTTAGGAAGGGTGAGGAGTATGTTGGTAAACGAGTGGAGTATATGGAGTTGGAGGGAAGGAGGAAAAGAGGCAGACCCAAGCTCAGGTGGAGGGATAAGATGACAGAGGATCTTAGGGAGAAAGGATGGAGTCCGAAGGATGCTCTGGACCGGAGAACTTGGAAGAGGAAGGTTAAAGATTGGTGCGCCGACCCCGTTTAACATGGGATTAGGCAGAATGAAAGAAGAGGTCTTCGATTCTAATCTTAAAAAGAAACACTAACAGTACTCATTTTGGATGTGCAGAAATTCTTCTTAGTGCCAAGCCTCCATGTTCCATTAAGACCAATCAGACTGTATGGGATGTTCCACTTATAAAATTTCTAGATTTTTATCTAATGTACCTGCTATTTCAACTAGAACAACTGCTACTTATTTAAAAAATACTTTGGATTTTAAAAATAAAATTTCTGATTTTCATTTGAATGCTTCAGATATTATTAGTTTAGATATTATATCCTTGTTTAGTAATGTTCCTTCAGCAATATCTGAAGGAAATTCTCATTGAAGTAATCTAGTGCTGTCAGATAAACTATTTAATTTTGTAATATATTCTGATTATTTCTCCTTTAAAAACAAAATATATCAACAAATCGAAGGAACAGCCATGGACAATCTTATTTCTCCTACTATAGCATGGAATTTGGACAACTTATTTTTGATAACATTTCACCTAGACCTGCTCACTGGTTCATATATGTGGATGATATTTTTGCAATTTGGAATGGCTCTTCCTCTGAGTTACAGCAGTTTCTTTTCAAATTAAATACGCTTATTCTAGGATCCACTTTACCTTAGAAGTAAATAAGCAATTAGCTTTTTTAGCGTTTAATTCTTTGTTAACCAGTTGGTAGCCTACATTTTTCAGTTTTTTGGAAGAAGACTCATACAGCCATTATATTCACACTGAATCTCATCACTATCCTAGTCAAAAGGCTGGAACTATTAAAACATTGGTGCATCATGCTCATTCTTTATGTTCAGAAAAACTGTTACAGAGATGATTAATTCCACCTTTTTATCTAATGGCTTTAAGGATTCTTTCATCAAAAGAGCTTTTAACAGTGATGTTATCTCTACATCTTCAAATGGAGAAGTAACTCCATTCCTATTTCTTATGTGCAAGGCATTAGTGAATGCATAGTGAAAGTTTTAAAACCACTGAATATTTTTTTATTGCTTTTTCTGCCATCAGAAAAATCTTCACTTTTCTCACTTCTCCTAAGGGCAAGCTTCTACCTCTCAATTATTATTATTACAACACCGCCAAGGACTCATCGCAGGAAGACATTCTTCTCTACTCTGCTACCTACATCTTGCTGTGCATCCTACTACTTAATTCTCCAGTAGTAGGATACACAGCAACAATAATGCTATCAACTGCCCACCACCATGACTACTAGTATTTTTTGTCTGTAAATTATGTGTACTCTCATGGCTGATTTGTTTGTATGCAGGATGAAAAACACTTTGATTTAAAACTGCTTTTATTTGGCTAGAAGAACACAAGTCTTATATTCAATACCTTGGGCCTGAAGAGTCTGGACTTGCAGAGCATGCTATCAATACTAAACAGAGTTCATTGGAACAAGACGAGTTCTTCATAAATGTCGTTTCCTCATAGAACGGCTTTATAAAGAAATGTGTGAAACTTTACTTCACTGTCCTAACTTAAATATTCTGATGGTCTATGTCTGTCCCCTTTGTGGGAAATAGTACTTTTTAACATGTTCATTGCCAATCAAGCGATATCGCGTGATTTGAGTTCTCGACAAACGGCCGGTCACGCGTTATTGCGTGGACGTCGCTAACTAAAAAAAAATTGGCCACCACACGAAATTCCAATTTTCAGACCGGCAATGAACGCAACCACGCGATATCGCATGATGCGAACTCTCTGGTGGTCGATCACGATTTATCGCGTGGCTGTCACTAACTAAATGAAAAAATAAAAAAAAAATTGGCCACCACACGGAATTCCAATTTTCAGCTTGGCAATGAAAGTGTTAAATCAGCTAATGTTTTCTAACCTTATATTGTCTAAATATAAATAAATAAATATTTATTTTTTTAAATAAGTGAGGAACTTAGTGGAAAGAGAAGAGAGGAAATTGTTTTTGCTAGGTGCAGCATACAGGGTCGCTGAGAGAAATTTTGGGACCCGTGACAAGTCTGTGGTCTGGGACCCAATTAAAAACAGTTTGTTTAATTAAAAAAGTCATTAAACATTTATTTAAAAAAAGTGTACAATGAATTCAAAATTTGATACATTACATACCATACAAAATACAAACATTAAAAAGAGAATTTTTAAATTTTTATTACATCATCCACTTCTTCACAATCAATTTTCATTGCCAGGTCATGTTCTATTGATAGCAAAGCTAGGCCGTTTAATCTTTCCTGGAGCATTGATGATCTACTGAAGCTCTACTAAATGCTCTTTCACCTTCGGCAACTGTTACTGTGCAAAAAATTCTGATTGAAGTACATATTTTGGGAAAAACACAGTGACGTTGAAATTTATAAATGGTAATAAATCTAGTCCTGGTATAACATCTTTAAACGTGGCATTATAAATCTTTTTTTTATGATAGATTTCGTCTTTCAGAGATGATGCTAAGTCTTTCGAATATTTATTTATTAAATTATTGCAAGAGTCAGAAATTGCTTGATGATTCATTGTTTGAAAATTTAATATTGGTGAAAATAAATTCTGAATGTTTTTTAAAGATGTGAAACGCATGTGAATTTGAGCCCCGACCTTCGGGCCCGTGACAAAAGTCTCAGGTGTCACCCCTCTTGGCAGCCCATCCTTATTTACTAAAGGTTGATAACTCTCCCATGTGTGAAAAATGCAATACACATCACTATTTGTCATATTCTGGTGGAGTGCCAACACTTTACACGAGAGAGAGAGAGAGGAATGAAATTTTTACCTATTCAACAGCTATATACACTCAGACAGATGTATGATGTTTTTAACTTTCTACAAAGAATTAATTTGTACACACATTTGACAATTTTGTTTTGTTTTTAAGCAATGTAGTATCTACATATAAACAAAATTACATTTTGTTTATATGTAGATACTACATTGCTTAACTTAATTTTTGTACATAATTTATTAGTTTATTTTTTACTATTTGTGTATTGGTGTAATTTTGTTTATATGTACATACTGCATTCCTAAAAAATTGCAAAATAACTTTACTTGAGCTTCCACTGTGGAAACCTCAGTAAAGGTTGAAACTGCCTTGGCTAGAAATCTCCCCTTAAGATATTGCATTTAAAACTTCTGTGCATGCATTATGGGATAGTGAGGCAACTGATGTGATGTCATCAACTTCTACAGGGTGTTCGGGATAAATTTGACATATTTATAATTAATTATATTTTTCCGTAAGTTACATGTATTAATACACACTTCTCTTCATTTAAAAGTTTGGACCCTTCTTCATTCATATACAAGATGTCAGAAAGGATGGATAGCTGGAACTCACCTGAATCATGGAAGAGAATAACTTGTATCATGATGATTCGTGCCCGCCATCAAAATAAGGATATTACGACTGCTGCCCAATGCTCCCTGAATACAGTAAAAACAATCAGGCATGAACTAGAGACTTGCAATGGTGACTACGAGGATGTAGCAAGAAGAAAGATCCCTAGCAGACGATCTGATTGCGTTCGTACAGCAGAATTCCTCGCAAATCTGCAGGAACAGGTGTTGAAGAACCCTGGCATTGGAATTCGGGCTTTGTTCGTGGAGTTGCTAACTGTGGTCAAGCCCTGGATAACAAGGGTAGGCAATGGTAGGCCGTATGTATGGCCCCAGGATTCGGCCCCTTGCCACACCTCTGGGAAAAGTCAAAAATGGTTGTCTGAAAATTTCTACGACTTCACCAGTCCAAATGTTTGGCCTCCAAACTCCCCAGACCTTAACCCCATGGATTATTTTGTATGGGGCGCAGTTGAAAAAGACACCAATCGCACTTCCAGTAATACAAAAGCCCAGTTAATGGATAAAATTAAAACAGTTTTTGCGGCCCTTCCCAGGGAGACTGTAGCATCAGCTTGTTCGAGGTTCTGAAGCAGAATTGAAGCTGTGATCGATGCTAATGGTGGTTATTTTGAGTAAATCTTGTTGATAGTATTGTAATTAACTCTGCCTGTAATGTTTTTTTGTCAATTCATTAAATTTAATAGATACAAAGAAGATTTTCTTTTTCCTTACGAAACTGTCAAATTTATCCCGAACACCCTGTATATACAAGTAGCCTGGTCATGAAGATACTTCACATGCAAACTTTGTTTACTTATACTTGGATAATGGATTAAACAAAAATATATTTTCTTGCAAGTTTAATTTAATTATATCTTTCATAGCCTTGTTGACTACATGCCTACTGAATTAACCCCTTGTTTTCTCTCATCTTGCCATGCATTGAAATAAGTTTATCTATCCTATAAAATCCGTTTTAATAATTAATGTATCTGTTATATTCCCTCTTTTCCACCTCATGCAAAAGAAAATGAAAAGTACTGTGATCAGATTTGGTCACCATATCTGAGCACAGTGTACTTTATATGCGATGTAAAAAGAACAGTAATTTTTTTTTTCCTCTTTGTCATTATCTTTCTCAGCATTCCAGTAACCCTTTTTCCTATTTTTATCATGTTCAAAATATGTTGCCTGAACTTCAGTTCTTATCTTACACCCAATCTCTAGCCTGAAAGATTTCATTTATAGTTTAAAAAAAAAAAAAAAAACTCAAACCAAAATAAAGTCACAATATTTCACTTCTGATGTAAGGTAAATAATAAGACAATTTATTGAAAAGTTAAACCTAGTAGTATCTGAAATTTCAGTTTCTCTGTTGGATACTTTTGTTTGGAACCAAACTGCTTGGAAAGAAGTCAGCAGACACCATAGTATGAGGAACAAACAGCCATAGTACCCACCTTAATAAGATGTAGAACCTCCTTTCACTGTGATGACTGCAGCAATCCTATGGGGCATACTTTCCACAAGTGTACAATAGCGATCACTGAAAATTTTGGACTATCCTTCCTGTAGACATGTAATGAGGTCCTGGACTGTTGTGGGGCAGACATCCCTTGATCTCACCCTACCCTACACCCTAGTTCATCCCATACATGTTCATGGAGGCCTGTCAAGTGTGGTGACATGCATGTCCACAAACCGTGCAGTTACAACAGCAGGCTTATTACATAGTCTTGCTGAAAGAGAATGTTCATTTCCATAGAAATGCCACAAAGCAGGAGGCATTGCATTGTCCAGATACCACTCAGTCTAATGTTCGTGGCACACCATAGGTCTGAGGCCAAACCAGGACCATACCATCACACTGCTGCCTCCAAATTTCATAGTTGGTGTTACATACTCTGGTAAGAGACGTTCATTGGGCATCCACCATGCTTGGTTGAGGGTGTAGCATGATTCATCACACAGCTTTCCAAGCTTCCATGTCCCATTGTATACACCGAAGATGATGATGCTGCATGTTGGTTCAGCTTAATAATGTGGAGCTTACATATTGCAATCCTACTATGGAAACCTTATGTTGTGAGGCATCAACTGGAACATGAAACCTTCATGTTCCAGTTGATGCCTAGAATGTTCCAGGTATTGACTGGAACACTGTCTGCATTCAATGTATTGGCTGATTAATGATGGTTTTTACATATTATCCTTCATAGCACCCTATGGTCACATTTGGTGATTGTGGTGGGTTTTCTACTGCAGGTAGCACTTGCAGTTGATGCCTCCATTTCAGTATGGTATCATTGATTGTTGACCTGGGATGGCCCAATTTGTCAACAAATGGCTTGCAACGTCATCCTATCATAATGTCTCTTTCAAACTTCGTCAGTTCCCTTCTTGCAGCCATTTTATCTGGACACAGTTGCTCTGACCTGGGATCATCATATTCCTCCAATTTATACTGGCTACAAATACACGACTCTTTACATGGCATGATGCACCTTGCCCATGGGGGGGTGTCCATTAACTTCTTTCCAATCAGTGTATATTAAAGTAATATCAGCTAAGCATGAAGATTGTTTTTTTTAAAAAAGGTCAAGAAAAAACATCCTACAGATATTTTGATAAAATCTTCCCTCTCTAAACAAGGATTACTTTCAAATCTGTAATAGGGTTTGAAATAGTTTTTTCAGAGTATCAGCATAAATGCTATTTTGTTGTGTGTGTTGTCTTTAGTTTTATTATAGTTAACTAGTGTGTGTTTATTAGACTAGCACATGCAAATATAAAATTTTGCATTATTCTTATATATGGCATGTAATTAATTCCAGTTCATATAAATTTGTAGGTCAAGCACTGGAAAAAGCAGGTGGCAAGGAATTCCAGCAAGAAGTCAAAGACTTATTAGCTTCTAATGGACCATTAGATATAGCTGGAGGTATCTTTTTTTTTTCTTCCATTGTTGTATATAGTGCTTGAAGTGGGGTTGAGAGGAAGGTGAGAGTCAGTGCTCATGAAAAGTGAAATAGTCAGAAAGAAAAAAAATGAAAAATTGGCCTGTTAAATGTTTCTAATTATTACTTCAAAATTCAAATGCGAACAGTCATTTTTAAGCATTTTTTTATTTGATAAAATATTTTGCCATCTTCTTTTTTTTTATCAGTTGAAAAGATATTTTGATGGCTGGCAGACTGTTAGAGTCCACCAGCCATCAAAATAAAAATAAATGCTGGAAACATCTGTAATTTGTTTCATCGACTTATTGATACCATTAAACAGGCATGGTGCATATTGTGAAATTGGGAGCCATCCATAAACATAATACTGATTACCATCAGGTTATTGGGATTATTTAAAGGCAACATGGTTTTGAGTTGTAGAGAACAGAAGATTATCTGCAATTCATTACCTTTATAGGTTGTATCATTAATAAAAGTTTTCTACCATTTCATGTTCATAGAGTGGGTTTATGAACCCTGTTCACTAAACACAACAAATAACATTGGTAATGAAATGCTCAAGATATTCCCATGATCACTTTCATTTATGCTGATGGGGAAGTTCCAAAATGCACTCATGAAGATTTGTTTCCTCATTGAACCATTATAATCTTCTTCGAGTGCCATCTCCTATCGGAGGTCAGCGACCACCTTGACAAATTTTGAGCGATTCTCAGCCACTCTGAGCAGTCTCTCAGAGTTCATGCCAGTCCACTGTCTGCCAGCCCAGATTTTCTTCGTTTTCCTTGTCCTGTTCTTCCCTTTTATAATCAATTTGAAGTATCTTATATTTTTCATTACGAAGTAGATGACCAAGATATGTAGTTTTTTTTGTTTTTTTTTATGGTATTTCAAAGTTCACGTGATTTTCCCATTTGTTCCAGTACTTCCTGATTGGACGTTTTTACTGTCCATGGGATTTTTAACATTCGTCTGTATAACCACATCTCAAAGGCTTCAAGTCTTTTTATTGATGTTGTCTTCAAGGTCCAAGTTTTGCACCGTACAGCAGTACAGACCATACATAGCATTTAACCATGCACACTCTAAGCTCTAAATTTAAACTGCGGTTACAATGTTGATTTCATCAAGAGAAAATTTTTTTCTTGCTATTTAAATTTCTGGTTTGCAATCTTCATTTAACTAGCATCCAAGATATTTAAACTTTGCCATTCTTTCTATTTGTTTTCCATTTAAAGAAAGTGCTGACTTAAGAATTGGTTTCTTGCTTATGACCATGAATTTAGTTTTGGTGATATTTTTAATCCCATTTTTTCACTCTCTTCATTCGCTAGTTCCAGAAGATTTTGAATATTGCCAGCCAGGAGAGCTGTGTCATCAGCATATCCGATGTTACTGATGATATTTCACCATTTACATTAATCCCTTCCTTTCAAGACTTTTTGAAATATGGTTTCTGAGTATATGTTAAAAAGAAGAGGTGACAGTACACATCCTTGCCTTACTCCTCGTTTGATGTTAATGGAGTCTGTAATAATGTCATCAACTTGAACAGATGCCTGTTGGTTGCAATATAAGTTTTCAATGATCCTGATGTTTTTACCATCTAATCCAATTATTTTTAATAGTGCAATCATTTTAGCATGTTGGACTTTGTCAAATGCTTTCTCGAAGTTGATGAAGCAAATGAATATTTCCTCGTTTTGGTCAGTACATTTTTGGAATAAGATCTGAGAACAGAAAAGAGCCTTTCTTGTTCCCAAACCGTTTCTAAAGCCAAATTGGGTATCACTGATGGTGTCTTCACATTTTCTGTATATTCTTTTTTTAATTACTTTCAGAAACATTTTGATCAACCTAATGAGACTCATTAGGTTGATCATTCTATAGTCATTACAAGTTTTTGCATTTGCTTTTTTTAGGTAGCATGATGAAGGTCGACTGTAACCAGTCTTGAGGGGATTATGCCTGTATCGTAGATCTTATTAAATAGCTTTACTAATATATTAATGTTGTCACCTTCTAATAACTTAATTATTTCTGCTAGTATTGGCTTTACCATTTTTAGCTGAGTTTAGTGCACATTCTACCTCTGATCTTAGAATGCATGGACCTTCCATATGTTCATGCATTCTAAGATCAGAGGTAGAATGTGCACTAAATTGTCATGCTTTTCCTGTAGAATTTCTATTTCTTTATATTTTTCATTCATCCAGATTTCTTTTGCTTCTTTGATCTTGCGTTTAATAATTTTCTGAACCTCTTTATATTTTGTTGGACTATGATTTTTATGATCTGCGTTGATGCATGAGAGAAGAAATTTCATCAGTTATCCAATCTGTCTTTTTTACTGCTCTATGAGGACGCAAGGTATTGGTACATTTCTCTATGAAGACAGATTTAATTTATCCCATGATTCTTCAACCCCTCATGATGTCATCATTCTTGATTCAGATCTTGACTCGATAGCTTTCAGTCTAAGTTTTAACTCTGCCACCAGTAGGTTATGATCAGAAGCAATATCTGCACTAGGATAGTTTTTTTGTACTCTTTATAAAACTTCGAAATCGTTGATTAATTAGCAAGTAATCAATTTGGTTTTTGACTATATTCCCATTATTATCCTGTGGTGATCACCCAGTATACAGCCTTTAGGATGGTATCGTAAACCATGTGTTTGTGATTATTAGCTTCTCTTCCTGGCAGAATTGAATAAGACAGTCACCTCTCTCATTTCTTGTTCCCAGTCCATGTTCGCCAACTACATCTCCACTTCTACCTTTCCCAACTTTGTTTAATATTATTCCAACTCCATTTTGATAGTTGTTTTCACTACTTCCAGAGTGATACATTGTCACGTCATTAACTTGAGTTTTGCCTGATCCTGGCCACCTAACTTCACTCATTCCTAAAGCTTACCTGCTTCATACAGGGTTCTGACATTCCAGGTTCCTAGTTTTAATGAACACACCATTTTAAGCCTGGAGATTCTTTGCACCCCCCCCCCTGTCCCATTTAAGGGACGCTAGGAACTCGGGGCCATTTGTGTAGATTTGCTCACCATGGTGGTTAGTCTGGAGAGAGAATAGAGCAGCAGTTTCTTCATTTGGCTTTCTGCTCTGCAGTATTACAGACATACACAAACTGTATTGCCATCTGCAATTTTCTAATCACGAGCTTTACCATCATCATGAGACTTCAACCTTGTGTCAGTACTGACAAAGCTGCTTCCCTTTGTCAGAGGATTGAATCCTTTAATTTTCCTTATAATCCTAGGTAGGAGCTGGAGCTAGCTGAGCCTGAGTTGTTTATAGAGGTCTGCTCCTCTCAAGGTTCTTCCACACATATCACCGTTGGGATATGAATCCTCTTCCGCTGATTTATCCATTGTTCTTCACAGAGGTTCGTTAGCATTCTTATAGGGAGTGTACCCTACGGTAGGCCCTAGGGAGCATGATGTGGACGTGCTTCACTCCACCATTATAATAGTTATGATTATTATGATAATAAATCAAATAATAAATACTATCATAATAAAAAAAAGTGAAATATACATTTCTTCCTATTTATGCTCAGGTGTAGACCCACACTTCACTGTGCAGGCATTCAAAACCGAAATCCTAAGGATTAGCCAACCTATTCCATATTCCGTGAGTGAGTATGTGTGTGTGTGTTCATGGGGATCAGTTTTCCTGTTTCTGGAAGGAAAAAATCGTCCATCTCTATGAGATTGGCTAACACATTATTTGATTGAAAACACCTAGTAAAGATTCCTCACGTCATAAACAGGACTCGGACCCATGCTTTTCTAATTAAAGGGCTCGTCTAAACCAACAGAGCTATGGAGGCTCTATACATGTCATACAAGAGCTTACTTAATAATAATAGTTATTTTCAGATGTTTCTTCTTATTGTGAAGTATAATGATAAAACTTGGATATTTACTTAAAAAAGTATCAGGTATCCAAATCAGTGTATTTTATGAGGATACATCAATCATCCTCAAGACTGGTAAACTGACATCTACTCATTCATTAAATCCTTTCCTTCATGAATGAACTTACATTTTAATTGCCAGTGTTTGGTTAACAATAACAGATTTGTATTCTTGATTGTGAATTTTCTTGAAAAGCCTTATAAGAAAAAGTATTTAAAAAAAAAGAATATTTAAGATGATGTTATAATATTAAACCATAAAGAGCTCTTAAAACATATTTCTCTCTAAGAAATATGAGTAATTATTGATAATTAAATTACAATGAAACTGTTTGATTTTACATCTAATTATGACAGTGCCAGAGCATTGTTTACTTTCTCAGAGGGATTAGGAATACATTTATATAAGGAACATGATATTGTTAGCATTCCAGAATGTGTGAGCAGAACTGATCCAAGGATGTTGTGGTAATTTAAAACAGAATGGGAGAGCAAGACAAGTTTTTTTTTCCAGGATGGCAGGAAAATGACCCAGAGTAAGATCAAGATTTAAGTGAATTGATAATACTAATATCTTAAAAGATTAAAATATAAGCTCTGATAATATTGGAGGGGGTGCTTAAGGGTCAAAGCTGTATAACTGAGAGGAGACCTCCACATAGCCTTTAAAGGAATGCAGAGAACTGACCAGAGCTTCTGACCTAATGTCCAATCCTCACCTTCTCGTGGTGCATCCTGTTGGGTATCTACTTGGATACTGAACGAACGAGGATGGGCTGGCAATTTGGGATTTAGCCGACCAAATTGTATGCTTATTGGTGAAACCAAAATAAAAAATGATGGTACAACATGACAAAATTTCATGTCGGCTTGGCCGTCGCCCAATTAAACAAGACCCCCGTTGTTTTCGCCAGGGAACCAGGGTGAACAGCAAAAAGTTAGCTACTGGAACAAATCGGAAAACAAACCCCAACTCAACATCACCAGAGTTAAAGATCGGTACTATCAACATAAGAAGCCTAAATGGCAAAGAAATGCAGCTAGCTGAGGAATTAGATAAGTACCAGATCGACATAATAGGGGTGACTGAAACAAAAAAGACAAAAACTGGTGAGATCTTTCTGAGCAATAAATACAAAATGTTATATTCAGGCAATGACAATCAAGGAAAAGAAGGTGTAGCCATAGTATTCAACACAAAATACGAGGCTAATCTTCTTGAATGGTAGACAGTCTCAAGTAGACTGATGTGGGCAAATATCAGAATGGGGAACTGGGACAATAAGACTTATTTGTGCCTATGGTCCCACAGAAGGTTCTACTAAGGTAGAAGTGGAGGAATTTTTTGAGGCTTTAGAAAAAGCAACTGACACAATGAAAAAGGAAAAGTTGGTCCTTGTTGGGGATCTAAATAGCAGAGTAGGAAATGATTGTCAGACATAGAAAAATATTTTGGAAAAATTTGAAAAGAGAAAATCTAATAATAATGGCAAATACCTGTTTGATTTCTGCTCAAGACATGGACTGGTTATTACTAACGCCATGTTCCAACATGAAAATGTGCACAAATTCACATGGAGAGAAGAGGTTAGGAATAAGAAAAGTCTCATTGACTATATTATTGTTGATAGTGATGATTTCTCCCTGGTGCAGGACACCAGAGTGTACAGAGGATTTGAAATTGGAAGTGATCACTATTTAGTCTTGAGCGGGATAAAATTGAATTTCATATTGAAAAAAATAACATGTAAGAAAGTTTTAAAGCGAATAAAAGTTGAGCAGCTCTCAAATGTGAACTGTAGACTAAAATACACAAAGAGTTTGAGAACAGGAATGAAACCTTGGAGATTCAGTGGCAAACTCTGAAGAAAACATTGATTGATTCTGCCAGAGAGGCATGTGGTGAGGTTGTCTGCAAGGATAAAAAAATCAGAACTCCCTGGTAGACACAGGAAGTTAAAGAGGCAGTGAAGGAAAAGAAGAAAACATATCAAAAGTTCCTGTCAAATAAGATAGCTTTTGCTCTTAGAGAATACAGAGACAAATGCAAGAATGCTAAACACTGTGTAAAACTAGCTAAACGAAAGTCATGGGAGGACTTTGGCAAGAATATAGAAAATAAATATCAAGAAGGTGGCAAAATATTCTGGAGGTTGTTGAAGAAGCTAAGGAATGGTGGAAAGAGTGCTGTAAAAGGAGTTGGAGATGATAAAGGTGACATGAAAACGTGAGAAAAAGGTATCCTTGAAGTATGGAGTAATTACTTTGAAAAACTGTTAAATGAAACAAGCAGTGATGACAGCACAGTGGTAAAAAACACTGACCAGGCATGCAGTCAGGAATACATATCCATTCCTGAAGTAGAAAAAGCCATCAAAGGTTTGAAATGTGGAAAGGCAGCAGGAGTAGATGATATTCGACCAGAAATGCTGAAGTATGGTGGTATAAGAGTCTTACAGTGGCTGCACTGCATGGTTCAGATAGCCTGGACAGAGGGATGAATTCCCGATGATTGGAGTAGAGCTCTCATAGTACCCATATATAAAAAGAGAAATAAAATTGAATGTGAGAATTACAGTGTTATTTCCCTACTGAGTGTTCCTGGCAAGATCTATGCAAGTATACTTGAGAAACGGTTGAGAAGAATTGTGGAAGAAAAGCTTGGTGAAGAACAAGCTGGATTCAGGCCAAATAGAGGCTGTCAGGATCAGATCTTCACTTTACGACAAATAGTCGAGAAAGCATGGGAATATAACAGAGATCTGTATTTAAGTTTTGTCGATTTGGAAAAGGCATATGACAAGGTGCCAAGAGAGAAGCTATTCAATACGCCACAGTTATATGGTGTCAATGGGGCATTATATCAAGCAATACTTAGTCTTTATTTGAGTTGTAAGTCAGCAGTTAGAATTGAAGGAAGTACAGGAAGATGGTTTAATGTTAAATCTGGTGTGAGACAAGGATGTACATTATCCCCTCTGTTATTCATTATCTATATGGATCACATTATGAAGTGGTATTAAACATGATATCAAAATTGGAGATGTTAATGTCAGCTCTTTGCTTTATGCGGATGATGTTATACTTCTAAATAAATCCGCTACAAGTCTGCAAGATTCTCTGACTAAATTGAATAGCTGGTGTAATAGATATGGTATGAAGGTCAGCAATAAAAAGACAAAGACAATGAAAATAGTCAGAATCATTGAAAATGTCAACTGTGTTGTGAATGTAGAACCTGTGGAACAAGTGAAACATTTCAGCTACTTAGGCACAATTTTTACTGAAGATGGTAAATTAAATATAGAAATAGACAACAGAATCAGCAAAGCTGGTATGGTAGGAAGTCAATTGAATAAATTCATATGGAATAAGAGAGAAATTAGTCGGAACACTAAATTAGCTGTATACAAGACAGTGCTCAAACCAGTTTTAACTTATGGATCTGAGAGCTGGGTCAGAAGTAAAACACTTGACCAAAGACTAGAGACCTCAGATATGAGAGTCCTGAGAAAGATTATGGGCATGAACAGATGGCATCAATGGCAGTATCATATTAAAAACGAGGATATTAGGAAAGAACTTGACATTTTCAACATCTAGAATGCATTAGCAGAGCTAATCTCAGGTGGTGTGGTCACTTAAACAGAATGGGCGAAGAAAGATTAGCAAAACAAGTGTTCTCTGCTAGGTTGGCAGCAAAACGACCCCGAGGAAGACCAAGATATAGGTGGATTGATATGAGTCTTTGGACTCCATGGAGGTGTCATGTAATAATAATAAATTGTTTATAGGTTGCTAGTTAATGAAAAAATGTTATCCTGTTTGCAACTTGTCCTTAGGCACTACAAAGGTGCTAAAGTGGGATGATCTCCATAAGTTCTACTTTTTCTTGCTTAAACTACTGCTTCCACTCATCTGATCTAAATACATGCTCTGAGCAAGTTACAGAAATTATCCTCACGGACATGAAGGCCTTCAATGCCAATGAGGATAATTTCATTTTTTCATTCCATGGCGTGGAAAGATGCAACCAAGTCAAAGAACAAAATTCACCATACTGCTGATAGCTTTGCAAAAAGAACCTGTACTTCATATTCAGCCTATCCTGAAGCATGCAGTAAATGCAAAACAACCATCAGTAGCCAAGTCTGACTTTGTAATGGCCAACAGCATGAAACTTGCCTCCTATCCAAGTGGGAATTTTGCCTTCTTATCTGCTCTTCCACCTCTTATTCAGATGACATCACTGTTACAGCACCTAAAGATACAGCTGACTTCCTGGCATCATTCTTCTCCCCTAACTCCTGCACAGATCACCAAGATAAATCATCTTATACTGTACCAGAAACAGAGCACCATGTGCATATCCTGTAGTTTTTCAGTGAAAATACATCAAAAGAATACTAAGCTTGGACATTAAAAAGTCTGTGGCTGATGGCATTTCTTCAGTTGTACTTAAAAGATATGCTTCAGGAATGACATCTATCCTATATCATCTCTGCAATATTTTAAATCAGTTTCATTTATTCCAATGGGTGGAATCCAGAATAACCTCTCCTGGCATAAACTCATCACATAAGTAGCTTCCATAGCATCCAAAAAAACCTGATTGCCATCATCTCCAGCCTCTTCAAAATAATGGAGGAAATCATCAACTGGACCTCTCTGTTACCTAATGGTTTATCATTTAATCAGCAACCACAGTACAGATTCCACCAACTAGATGATCCATTGCTGACCTCTTCTTCTACATCACTCGACACATGTCATGGAAAAGTTTGGAGAACTGTGCTGTCCTTCTCGACATTTCCATGTCTGACATCAAAGCCTGCTCAGTAAATTCTCATCATCAAATTCCTGACATGTGCCTCTCAAGGAGTGTACAGGATATGATAGTACTACATGAAAAACTTACATCATTACTAACTTCCTGTCTATAATTTTCCTCCAAATCAATCTGTTACCTGTCAAGACTGACTCCAACATTATCAGATCTTATATTTCTGTATTCTAAGCCACTTTTTACTGTATCAATCCACCTAAATCTTGGTCTTCCTCTGGGTCTTTTTCCTGCCAACCTGCATGGGAACACTTGTTTTGCTAACCTTTCCTATTCCATTCTATTTAAGTGACCATACCACCTGAGATTAGCTCTGCTAACACATTCCTGCATACTAACAATGTCAAGTTCTTTCCTAATATCCTCATTTTTAATACGATATTGCCATTGATGCTATCTGTTCCCACCCCAATCTTTCTCAGGATTCTCATATCTGTGGTCTCTAGTCTTTGGTCAAATGTTTTATTTCTAACCCAGCTCTCAGATCAATAAGTTAAAGTTGGTTTGAAAAACTACAGGATATGTCTTGTATACAGCTAGTTTCGTGTTTTGACTAATTTCTCTCTTATTCCATATAAATTTATTTAGTTGACATCCTACCATACTAGCTTTGTTGATTCTGTTGTCTATCTACCATCTTCATTAAAAATGTTACCTAAGTAGCTGAAATGTTTTACTTGTTCTATAGGTTCTCCATTCACAATGCAGTTCATATTTTCAATGCTTCTGCCTATTTTTATTATCTTTGTCTTGTTATTGCTGACTGTCATACCGTATCTATTACAAGTATAACATTATCTGCATAAAGTAAACAGCTGAGATTACCATCTCCAATTTTGATGTGTTTAATACAACTTTCCTTCTTAATGTGATCCATATAGATAATGAATAACAGAGGGGATAATGTACATCCTTGTCTGACACTAGATTCAATATTAAACCATCTTCCTGTACTTCAATTCTAACTGCTGACTTACAACTGAAATAAAGACTAAGTTGCTTGATATAATGCCCCATCGACACCATACAACTGTAGCGTTTTGAACAGCTTTTCTCTTGGCCTTGTCATATGCCTTTTCCAGATCTGCAAAACTTAAATACCGATCTTTGTTATATTCCCATGATTTTTCAACTATTTGTCGTAAAGTGAAAATCTGATCCTGAGAGCTTCTATTTGGCCTGAATTCAGCTTGTTCTTCACCAAGCTTCCGTTTCACAATCCTTCTCGAGTATACTTGCATAAATCTTACCAGGAACACTCGATAGAGAAATACCTCTGTAATTCTCATTCAGTTTTATTTCCCTTTTTGTGTATGGATACTATGAGAGCTCTACTCCAATCATCTGGAATTTGTCCCTCCGTCCAGGCCTTCTGAACTATGCAGTGCAACCACTGTAAGACTTTTATACCTCCATACTTGAGCATTTCTAGTCAAATATCATCTACTCCTGCTGCTTTTCACATTTTAGGCTTTTGATGACTTTTTCTACTTCAAGTATGGATATGTATTCCTGATTGCATGCCTTGAGGGTTGTTTTTTTTACCACTGTATGCTGTTACTGATTTTCATGTCACCTTTGTCATCTCTAATTCCTTTTACAGCACTCTTTCAACAGCTTCAAGATATTCTGGAGGCTGTTGAGCTTTTTCAATTGCCTCCAGAATATCTTGCCACCTTCCTTATATTAATTTTCTATGTTTTTATCAAAGTCTTCCCATGACTTGTTTAGCTAGCTTTACACAGTGTTCAGCTTTCTTACATCTGTATTTTCTAAGAGCACAAGTTGTCTTATTCGCCAGGAACTTTTGATATGCTTTCTTGAATAATGTTTGTGTATTTTAGTCTACAATCTACATCTGAGAACTGCTCAACTTTTATTCGCTTTAAAACTTTATTACATGTTCTTCATTTCAATATGAAATTCAATTTTATCCTCTGTACACTCCAGTTAGAAAACATCATTATGAACAATACCATAGTCAATGAGACTTTTCTTATTCCTTGCATCGTCTTTCCATGTGAATTTGTGCACATTATTTTGGAACATTGTGTTAGTAATTACCGGTCCTGAGGAGAAATCCAACAGGTCTTTGCCATTATTATTAGTTATGCTCTTTTCCCAAATTTTCCCACATATTTTTGTATGTGTGACAATCATTTCCTACTCTGCTATTTAGATCCCAACAAGGACAAACTTTTCCTTTTTCACTGTGTCAGTTGCTTTAAAGCCTCAAAAAATTTCTCCACTTCTACCTCAGTAGAACCTGTTGTTGGACGACAAGCACAAATAAGTCTCATTGTCCATTTTCCCATTCTGATATTTGCCTACATCACTCTGTTTGACATTGCCTGCCATTCAAGATTATCCTCATATTTAGTGTTGAATACTATAGCTACTCTTTTTTCCTGATTGTTATTGCCTGAATATAATATTTTGTATTTATTGCTTAAAAAGATCTCACCAGTTTTAGTCTTTTTTGTTTCAGTCACCCCTATTATGTCTATCTGGTACTTATCCAATTCCTCATTTAGCTCTGTTTTCCATTCAGGCTTATGTTGATAGTACTGATCTTGACCTCTGGTGATGTTGAGTAGGGGTGTATTTTAGAATTTTTTTGCAGTTGCTGACTTTTCGTTGTTCGCCCTGGTTCTCTGGTGAAAACAATGGTGGCCTTGTTTAATCGGGCAACGCTCCAGGTGGTATGAAAATCTGTCATGTTGTACCATCATTTTATATTGTGGTTTAAGCCAATATATATATATATATATATATATATATATATAATTTGATTGGCTAAATCCTAAATTGACAGTCCATCTCCTTGTTTGTTCACTATCCAGGTAGATACCTAACAGGGTGCACCATGAGAAGGTGAGGATTGGACATTAGGTCAGAAGCCTTGGTCAGTTCTCTGCATTTGTTAAAGGCTATGTGGAGGTCTCCTTTCAGTTATACAGCTTTGACCCTTAAGCACCCTGTTACGTGTTACCTTGGGTGGTTCCCTCTCTTTGAGTTTAACCACCAATACATGAGTGCCTTATGGATCTGTTTTATTACCTATCCTCTTTCTCCTATACATAAATGACAATCAGTCACTAATAATTCCCTCCACAACTTTGTACTTCATTCATCTTACTTCGTTGACAAACCATGCAGTGCTCAAACATTTCAAGTTTTGAGATCTGCAACTAGTGCTTAAACACTTATCTCCATATCATTGGCATGAGAATAATCTAGTCACCTCCAGAGCTACAAAAATGCAGTCTTGCCTTTTTCCTCACAAAATGGATCTCGGCTCACTTGCCTTTACTCTCAGTAATACACAAATTACTAAGCAGGATTAGATCTCTCTCTCCTTGGCCTGACATTTATTTCAACCTCTCCTGGCATAAACTCATCACATGGCAGCTTTCATAGCATCCAAAAAACTAAGCATTCTCTTCTGCTTAAATTGTTAATTTTCAGCCCATCCACCTATTAACTCTGTACAGATTCCACATCCACCCATCCTTAGAATACTCTTTGAATGTTTCGGGTGACACCTAAAACCTTCCAAAAGATTCAATGCTGTCCAGAGGAGAGAATTTGGCTGATAAATGATCTCTCTCTCACTGGCTCACTGTTTCAGCTCTGTCTTTTCTAGAGGTATATATCTGTGGACACTGCCTCACTGAATTAACATCAGTAATGCCTCTGTTTTCTTTTGAGCCTATTAAAATAGGAGCATTAGTTGCCTAACATCTCTTTTCATTCCAACTATAAACAAAACATACCTCTTTCTCATCTCCTCTTTTATTCCATCCCCCCCCCTCTCTCTCTCTCTCCTTCCTGGAACTGCCTTTTCACTAAGTGTTCCAATAGCTATAACATCCAACTCTTCAAGATAAATGTTAGTAGATTTATTCTTTAATCATTATCATCTGCATCCAAAAACGTAGTACTAATGTACTACATAAGTTTTCTCATCCTCTTATAATATTGGATTGGTATTTAAAAAAATAAATAAAAAATACTGAATTATTATGAATTTCCTAATATATCGTAATGAACAGGATATGAAATCATTAAATGATCTCTTAATGAAAGTACAGCTATTTTTTTACTTTGAACAAGATTCCTCTACACAGAAACATATTCAAGGAATACTGTCTAGGTTGGCTTCAAATAAGAGAAGGTACAATCGGTGTGTTTATAATTAAGAAACAAGAAAGGAATCCAGTCAGCATTTCCCCCCTAAAAAAAGTTATTAGTTAATGTCGTACGTACTGCAGAGCACTATTAATACAATTAATGAACAACTAGAATTTTATTATTGTACTTTATCGGGAATTCAAAATCTTTTGTGATGTGCAAAATTAGATGAAGCAGTGCTCCGAGTTGAAACTCAAAAATAAATACATAATGGAATGTAACAAATATTCATTGATGCGAGCCATTATCAGAGCATCTGTCCTAATAACAGTAACATCCCTCAAAAGAATTTCGGATATGTATGCAGATTTTCTCCAAACAAGGGTTTTTCAAATTGCTCTTTGTACAAGTTGAACAATCAGTGGCAGTGCAGCTATTCCAGTGAGGAACAATTTCCTTAGAAATTGTCTTCTAAGGAAATTGTTGCTCACTGGAATAGCTGCACTGCCACTGATTGTTCAACTTGTACAAAGAGCAATTTGAAGTTTTGAGAAATTCGTTTGGAGAAAATCCGCATGCACATCTGAAATTCTTTTGAGGGATGTTACTGTTATTAGGACAGATGCCCTGATAATGGCTCGCATCAATGAATATTTGTTACATTCCATTATGTATTTTTTTTTTGAGTTTCAACTCAGAGCACTGCTTCATCTAATTTTGCACATTACAAAAGATTTTGAATTCCCGATAAAGTACAATAATAAAAAATCCTAGTTGTTCATTAATTGTATTAATAGTGCTCTGCAGTACAACATTAACTAATAACTTTTTTTTTTGGGGAGGGGGGGATACTGACTGGATTCCTTTCTTGTTTCTTAATTATAAACACAGCGATTGTACTTTCTCTTATTTGAAGCCAACCTAGACAGTGTACCTCTATAGAGGAGAAAAAAAAAAAAAGTAACTGAAATATTCAAGGAATATTCCTTCTTGAAAACCATTATCCCAATCTTTGTAATTTTGAAGGCATAAAAGTGTCTTACATGTAGAAAACTTTATTCTCAGACATTTAGCCCAACATCCAATAGCACTCAAATTAGTATTTTCCTGAAAATACTAATTTGAATTTGACAAAATATAGGAAATGATTTTTTTTGTTTATTATATCATCAGCATCTCCTTTCTAAAAAATAAATAAAGGAAATAAAGTTACAATATGTAAAATATACATTAGAACAGAAATTATAAACTAAATTCTTATTCCGAAGAGCTTTATTTTCATAATAAAATCAGACACTTGTCAGATATATGAAGGAATTATGAATTGCCAGTCCTATTACTTCCATCCAACACTTTTTGGAATTGGTTAGCACTCTTGTCATTACACTTTATGCTTATTGCTTAACCACCTTCCCGGCCATTAAAGATCAAATACACATCCTCAAAAGCTTCGTATTCATTGTAAATTTCAATGTAATATCAATGGTATTACAATTTTAATATGCACTTCACATCCATGGTAATGTGGACGTATATATATGTCCTGGCCGGTACGTGGTTAATGGTTTCAACCTAAAAAAATAACTTAATGAAATGAAAATACTTAAATTCACTTTATATACTAAATCTTCTGTTTGTCTTTAGCTGTGATTTGCCCAGGCCACAATTTTCCAGCCAAATATGTTATTCATTGTAACATCCCTTCATATGGTTCCAGTAATGCTGGTGAAATGTTAGAAAAAGCAGTAAAGAATTGTTTGTCTCTGGCAGATGAGAAAAATCTTAAGTCTCTTGCAATTCCTTCAGTAAGTAGTGGCAGGTAAGAAAAGTGTTTTGATTAATAGCATTATGTATATTATCATATATTAAGGAAATCATATATGTGTGTGTGTGTGTATATATTAAATTAGTAGTTATCATTGCTTTTATACCACCATTGGATATTCATCACATTCTTGGAGCAGGAGATGAACATAATAAAAACAATATCATCATAATTCCCTGGAATCTACAATGAAGGGATGTATCAGATGCTACAACAATTTGATTCAAGAGTTCATTCATAGTTTTTCCTATTAAAACTTTTTTTTTTCAATTTGATCTTTTATGGATTTAATTCTTTAACAGAAGAAGATTTGAGTTTAAGATAGCAAGTAATATTTTATTACTTATATTTCACTAGTAATTTTAACTAGCTTCATGAGAGCAGACTGACAGACTTTCAATACCAATAGAAAATTTGTTCAGATGTGTAGGCTATCTAAATAAGAGTTATAATGGCCACTGTTACAGATGGATACTTTCATATTTGTGAGGTGGATATTGTGTCATATTTGTTTAGGAAGAAAGACCTAGAAAGGCCTCTAGATTCTTTAAACACACATGTAAATTTAAAGAACTACAGTTTAATAGGATCATGTGTTCCACATAAACCTGTAGACTTTAGCATGCTGATGAAATCATGTTATCTATTCTTGCCTTATAATTTCTGTATAGTAGCCAGATAAAATTATGGACAGATTACTTTTATAAGGAATTCTTTAAGCACTTGAAGGAAACATGAGCTAGCTTGTTGAAATTTTTTTCTCTTGGTTATACTATAAATTAAAGATGCCAAGAAATTCTATTCTTGGTTTCATCCTTTACTCGAGCGTAAATTTGCTCAGGAAGTAACTTCACAACTGATCTACTTGTATATAGAGGCCAATGACCTCACATCAATCGCCTCACTATCTCATAATGCACATATCCCTGCAGACATGTATAATGCTATGCCAGATTCAACTGATGAGACCTCAATAAATAGGCTTACCATACATCCCAGTTTGAAGGTATGGTCTCGATGTACCAGCCAGTTTGTCATTTTGTCACGATTATTTGGTAAAAATTTAAAAGTGCAGATTATACACGCAGTACAAAAAGTGCAGCCTCGGAAAATGGCGATTAGGCAACACGAATACCCCACTTTGACTAGCCTGTACAGCGCGTCTCAAGTCATTGTTGAGCATGCGCAATCTTAGTTGAGTTTAGATTGCGAGTTGGTGTTTCTTTTCTGCGTGTTGTTTGTGATTTTTTTTACTTCATTAAATTAATTTAACCCGAAAATGCCAAAAAGAAACTGTGTTTAACGATGAATTAAAAAAGGATTATCTGTTTTTGAAAAAAGTTTGTGGTCATATTGACAAAGTTCAGAATTTTCTGAACAGAAAATTATTAGAATTTTCTGTTGCTCATGGTGGGTGTTCAGACATAAAAAAATCACTTGACATGTGTGAAACATAAGGCTAGTCTAGCAGCAACAGGAACTTCCTCAAAGATATTGTCATATTTTAAGGGTGCCGATCCAGGTGACAAAGAATTTTTAATAGCTGCTAAAGAAGCAACTTTTGCATTTCATGTTGCTATTCACAATCTTAGCTTTAAGTCTGCCGATTGTTCATCTAAATTGATATCAAAGCTTTTTGAAACAAAGTTTAGACTAGGTAGAACAAAATGTGAAGCTGTCATTGTTAATGTGATTGAGCCACTGTTGTTTCAGCAACTTTGTGAAGATTTAAACAAAACATTTGTGATAATATCAATTGATTCTTCCAACAGGAAAGAAATTAAAACTGTGCCATGTGTTGTGCAGTATTTTGCACCAGATTGTGGAGTAAAAGTTAAACTCTTAGACTTTCAATCAGTTCCCGGTGAAACTGCAGAAATACTGGCAAACCATTTAATGTCAGTTATGAAAACTCATAATATAACAAAAAAAAATTATTGGATTTTGTGGAGATAACTGCAATACCAATTTTGGGGGTGTAAAACGGAGAGGAGAAAACAATATTTACAGTCGATTGAAGAAGGAACTAGGAAGAAATATTGTGGGCATTAGTTGCGGTGCTCGTATCGTTCACAACTGTCTTCAAACTGCAGTTGATGTTCTACCTATTGAAATAAAAGCTTGAGTAGTCAAAATTTATAAATATTTCCACATTTATACGGTTCAAGTCACTCAACTAAAAGCTTTCTGTGAATTTGTAGATGTAGAGTATAAAAAGTTCTTCAACATGGCAACACCCATTTTCTTTTGCTACTTCCAGCTATTGACAGAATACTTGAAATCTATGAGGGACTGAAATCATATTTTATTTCACAAGAACACTGTCCGGTGATGATAAAACAGTTCTTTGATAATGATTGTGATGAAAGGTATTTGTGGTTTGTGCACGGGCAACTCAAATTGTGTAACAAATCTATCTTGATTATGGAAAGTACAAAAGCGAGTGCAACAGATATTGTCATTGAACTTGGAAAATTAAAAACAAATCTTGTGGAAAGGCGTGATAATAAATTTATACCTCAAGAAGCAAAAAAGATTTTTAGAATACTGGAAAATAATGGAAATGTTAATACAATACTACAAGAGTTTAGGGAAAATAGTTTTGGTGGAGCAGAATCTTTTACTTGGATAAACAACAATGAATTAACTTGGTCAGAAATTGAAGTTTCAGGTGAAAAAAAATAATGAAACTCTTGCAAATAATGCAATAAACATGGATGAAGTGGTGATTGCAAAAGCTTTTTGGTCGGCAAACTATTATATTTTGAAAAATATAAGTTGCTAAGAAAAATGGATACAACTATTCAGTCATTTCAAAGAAAAGAACATTTCATTGCCCAATCTTGTCCAAATTATAGAATACATTTTCAGCCTGCCAGGCACATCTTCACCTGTTGAAAGGATATTCTCAATAATGAATAACATATGGTCTGAAGAAAGAGGTAGAATGGCTGAATCAACAGTAAAAGCTGTATTGCACTGCAAACTTAATAGTGAACTAAATTGTAGTGAATTTTTCGATGCGATTAAAAATAACAAAGAATTTTTAAAGAAAGTTCACGCTAGTGATAAACATTAATAACTTATTAATATTTATGTTCAGTTAAGAGTAATTAAAAATTATTACTACGAAATGTTGTTTTTTGTTAACCACTCCGTTATTTAGCCTTTTGAATCATAAGTACTTAGCGTAGAAGGAGTTACTTTCTGTTTTGAGCAAACTCTCAAAAATGTCATGGTAAGTCTATCAATAAAGGTTGAAACAATCTGGGTAGTGGCCCTTCTATAATACAGTTCGTAGGGATATGTATATTGCATTATGGGATACTAAAGCAATTGATATGAAGTCATTAGCCTCTATATACAAATAGCCCAGTCGTGAAGTTACTTCATGCACAACTTTGTTTGCTTACACTCTGATAAAGGATAAAACCAAGAATAAAATTTCTTGGCATCTTTAATTTATGAGCTAACCTGCTCCATAGAAGATAGAAAGAAGCAAATTTTGGAGCCAGAGAAAAAGTAGAATTAAACATTTTTTTTTAAAATGCACCTAATATTTTCTGAGATATCTTTCACATAAGAGATGATTTACACAACAGACATTGTCGGATACAACTTGTCTTGGGTAGGGGGGGGGGGGGGAGTAATATGTTGACTATATAGAAATTTTAACCATTGAAGGAGAATATGTGGAAATTCTTAAAACATAATTATGGGAGAGCAGAACAGATTCTGAACATCCTGCTTCTTATGTGACTCCAACCATGCCTGGATGAAAGATTATCTTGAAATGCTGCACTTGAGAGCAAAAACAAAACTTTTTTGCTTCTTACACTATATGTACACTATACATTAATTAGAATTACTTTTAATTAATATTTCTAATATTTGGACAAAGTCAAATTGCCCTCATCAGGGAACAATGAATAAATTGATACATGCATGCAGCCAGTATATAAGGCAAGTATGATTGAAGCAGAACAAAGGCAAGAAAGCAATATTTTGGATTGCTTTCTTGCCTTTGTTCCGATGATGCCACTTAATATTACTACCAAATTATAAGCACTTAATATAATTTTAATACTCTGTATTTAATATAACATTGCTTTTAACTCTCTATTTGTCTACTAAAAAACTAAATCTTGTCTCATAGATAATTAAGTAGTACCCCTTAGTGGGCTAAGATGGATGTTCTTGGCTGTTGGAATGAAGTTCTAAGGATGAGTGCTTCCCAGATTGAGGTAGTTTCATACAACCAGATTTGTTAAAGTTTGGATAGTTCCTTAAGGTTGAAGCAGATTCTAAGAAGTCTTTCATATTTAAATTTATTCCTATGGAGTAAGGTGTCTTTTCTATTGTATCTTGCAGTGGGTGTCCAAGACATGATAAGCAAGCCCAAACTATCCGTAGTGGTGGAACACTACGGATAGTTTGGGCTTGCTCTCACAGAACAGTTAGTGAGTGGAACAGTTTGCCACTTGAAGTGGTGAGTACATCTAGTGTGAATGAGTTTAAGAGAAGGTATGACAGTCAGTTTCGGGTGATGTATAGCCTTCCTTGATTTCCTGGAAGTTTCAGATAATAACTATCCAACATTTGCAGTCTGCCAACTTCAAATTTTATAATAATAAAATCTGAAGATATTCTGGATGTTTAGAGTAATTAATTTGAAAGATTATTAAATGAAACAAGCAGTGACAGAACATGGCAGAAAATGTTCATGAAGAATGCAGTCAGGATTACACCTCAATGTACTTGAAGTAGGAATGGAGTAGGTGATATTCCATCATAAATGCTCAGTTAGAGAGATGTGAACGTTTTGTAGTTGCTGCACTGTATTATTCATAAGGCCTAGTCAGGTAATTGAATTCTAAATGACTAGAGTAGGTCTGGTAAGAATAGAAAACAATGTTATTGTTATCAAAATTCTGAAATGTTTAGCCTTTTGCATCTCAGAATTAAGAACTTTAAGGGTTAATAAGGAGAAATTTAAACAAAGGACATTTGTAAATCCAACTTTTGTGTTAATCTTCCGTAAATCTTAAATCTTCCAGGCAAATGCAGGTGGGTGTAAATACAGTCCAATTGTGATTTTTTGCGTTTATTTTCGTGCTTTCTTTCAGTAAGTGCACATTAAAACAGCTCTTAGCATTATTGCAGAAGCAAGTAAAAAAAATGAAGATTTATCTTTTCAAGAAAAGCAAAGAATTTTGGAATGCTATGATAAGTTGCCCAGAATGCGTCAGAATAGCATGGCTGTACATTTAAACATTTCACAACAACTCTTGTGTAAGGTCTCAAAAAACAGATCAAACATTGAAACTTCAGCTCTACTAAAGAGAGCCTGATTTGATAACGATACTCAAGTTGAATCAGCATTAAAAATTTGCTTTAGTAATGTTCGTGAAAAAAATGCTTTGATTAATGGGCCTTTGATGCTTCAAAAAGCAGAACTTGAAAAAACAATGGTCAAAGAAAATTTCACACAAGCATATTCATGGTGAAGGAAAAAAGTGTTGATTCTTTATCAGCTGATATGTGGATTAAGACCGAGTGGCCAAAAATGGTTGCTGAATATTCTCCCAAGGATATTTACAATGCAGACAAAACAGGATTATTTTTGTGCAATGCCTAAGTATACTTATTTGTTTAAAAATGAAAGTACTAAAGGATTTAAATCTTCAAAAGAGCAAGTGACAGTTCTTTATTGTGAGAAAAGAGAGCTTCTAGTGATTGGAAAAAGTAAAAATCCTCTGTGTTTTAAAGGTGTCAAAAGTTTGCATGTTACTACTGTTCTAGTGCAAATGCTTGGATGACGAATGCCATTTTCAACAATTGGTTAGTTAAGTGGGATCTTAAATTAAAACAAAAAATTGTCGTGTTAGTAAGGAGCACATACAATTAATAAATTGTATGTGCTTCATAAATTGTATGAAGCACATACAATTTATCATTAAAGAATGATAAAATAATCTTCTTGCCTTCGAACACTACATCATTAATTCAACCATGTGACCAGACATCATACATGCTTTTAAAGCTTATTATTGCAGGGAAGTTCGTGTGAAAATTATAGCTGAACTTGATTATATAAAAGACCAATCTGATACAAGTGCAATTGCTAAAAAAAAAAAGATTTTCCTTCTTGATGCATTGCATTTGGTAGCAATGTCATGAAAGCAAGTCTCAGAGAAGATTATTGAAAACTGCTTCCAAAAAGATGGATTTTTTTAAAACAAATTCTGAAACTCCTTCTGAAGAATTTGAATATCTTACAAATGAAATTTTTGATAAAACCACAGATGGTATGTCAAAAGAAGAATTTGAAAATTGGTTGGATATTGATAACAATGTTGAAGTGGTGGCTACAATGACAGTGTTGGGAAATATGTCAAGCAGCTTCCAATGAGAACTTTAAACTAGTAGAAGAAAGTGAACCTAATACAAATACAGAAGAACAAATTTTAGAAGCTCTACGAACACTTCATCGTGGTGCGCAACAAACTTCGAAAGGCATTATGAATATGTGCAATTTATTCGTGAACTACTATATTCAAACACATCACAGACAACACTAGATAAGTTTTTAAAATAAATTTTATGTTGTTGCTTATTAAAAAGTATTTATAACATAAAATAAATTAAATGATGTTCATAACAATAAATTGAAATAAACAATGCAAATTTTTTATATCGGTTATTGTTATCGAAAAGCAAACTGTCCCAAAGTGATCGCAATAAGTGGTGTCTACTGTATATGCAAGGATATTTGCATAAGTGAGACATTAGATAAAATAGACTTCAAGTTGTTCCAACTGAGTCATGCTGACTACATAGGTGAGTATACAAAAAAGCCTGAATGAATGTATATAAATATCAAGAACAAAGGACTAAATGTTTGTTGCCTTGTTGAATATATGGCATCAGATTGTAGACATATGATCTGGCCCTCATAGGCAGTATACTAACTGGTATTGGTTGCAAAGGCTTTATTTTTAGGAATGACAGACAAGCTAGGAGAGGACAGGATGTGTAATGATATCAGAGGATTTGAGTTCATACTCTGGAATTACGTCACCTTTAGTTTCAGAGGGGTGACATAACTCGAAAACGTTTTTAATTTGAAGCATTATGTTGAAGTTTGGAGAAAGTGCAGTTATGACTGAAGTAATAATAATAAAAAAACCTAATGGTTTGAAATCTGGTTTATTGATTAAGTTTGTGTGCTGTAATGCCATCTGTTGTTGGTCAGGCATAGCACTGTGTCTTATCTGTATGTATCTTCTACATTTGATGAGACTGGGGTGATATTGATGATGTTGGTCTTTTTCAGAAGTTCCTATCTAAGGGTGTATGTAAGCTATTGTCTTTTCTCTGTAAATTTCCATGTAACATGCATAATCTCTTACAATAATGCATTTACTTTAGTTAGGCATTTAGGCTTAATGATCAATACCTCTTCAGATATAGCTTCTTGCCTCTGCTCTTCAAGTACCAGATGATCTTCATTGTTGAGAGGCTGAGAATAGAACTCCATAAATCTGGCAACATCTTGTGGCTCCACTTCTAGTTCTGCCTTGCCATGTCTGCAATATTGTTAGTTACTTCAAGTACAGGATTTTCTATACGAGATGCTTGAAATCATCATTTCATGCATCTCGTATAGTTTTGATGCCACCTAAAATTGTAAAGCCCTTCCATTGTTATCAAAATCAGTCAGTCCCAAAACACACCATTTAAAATGAATTGCAAATAATCCAGTTATTGTTATCAAAATTCCAGAATTTCCTGATGTCTTCTTGCCCAATAAAGTATTTAAAGACATTCTTCGATGTCTGTTGCTGTAATACAATTGCTGAATTCCAATCAAAACGTATTAGAGGATAATCAACCTCTAAAGGCTATCATTTTTAAACAACTATTTACACACAATCAAATGTGTTAATTTATCTTACATAAGAAAAACATTTTTTAACTATCAAAATATAATAAGAATGAAATATTTTATAATCTTTTATAAAACATTTGATTGGCCACTGGTTTTACCATAGGATTGGCTATCAGAAGGGAGAAGGGTAAAGATAGAGCATTCGCTTATTTTATTTTCAAACTTGGGTGCATTCGTTATAGAGGAGTTGAAACAATAATCCCAAATAATCTATACAATGCTGAATAGACTAATTTTTGTTAGGTTACCATATGAGTTTTGTCGCTTAATATGTTTAAAAAAAATTTTTTTTGCAAAAAAAAAAAAAAGTAAACAAGAAGAACAATGGACTTGCAAATTTGAGAAAAATTTAACAAAGGCTCCCACGAGCCCCTTATAGCTCACCACTGCTTGTCACACACCTGATTTTACCTCAAAACCATCTTCCTGTACCTCCTTCAATTCTAACTGCTGACTTACAAGTTTAAATAGAGACTATGTATTGCTTGATATAATGCACCATTTACACGTATAACTGTAGCATTTTGAAGAGCTTTCTTCTTGGCACCTTGTCATATGCCATTTTCAGATCAACAAAACTTCAATACAAATCCTTGTTATATTCCCAAGATTTTTCAACTATTTGTCTTAAAGTGAATTTGTGTATATATTACATAGTAATAATACGTTACAACCTATGGACATGGGTGTCATTGCAACTTTCAAAGCCTATGTATGGCCCCCTAGTCCTCCCACCACCAGTCCTTTTCTCAAAAATATCTTCTGGATTGACGTTATAGAAACCCTTCAGTAATTTGAATATCTCAATCATATCACCCCTTTTCTGCTTATCAACCAATTTTTGCAACCCACAAATCTTCAATCTGCTCTCATAAGGTTCATTCCACAGACCTGCCACCATCTTGGTCACTCATCTCTGGATCCTCTCCACCTCCTCCCCATCAAGAAGAAACCCTGGCACCCATATCTGGGCACAGTAGTCCAGATGTGGTCTTATCAGGGCTCGATATAGAGAAACAATAACTTGTTTGTCTCTGCTGAGCTGATTTAGCCACTTTTGCAATGTGCCCCCCTAAACTTCAACTCTCTATCCACCAACACTCCCAAATCCCTGGCCTCATCAATCTCCTGGAGTACAGTTCCACCAATGTGATATACTGCTGCTAATCTTTTCACTCCAAAATGCATAACCTTACACTTTGCCACATTAAATTGACATCCATTTTCCCTAGCCCAGTCCTCCAAACTATCCAAATCATCCTGCAAAATTTTGACATCCTGTGCACTCACAATTGCTCTACCCAACTTTGCATCATCAGCAAACAAGTGAACACTCCCTCTCAGATCCTTTCCTGCTTTTGAATTTGTTCATTAACAAATTGAAAAGTAGTGGTCCAAGAACAGAACCCTGCGGCACACCACTAGTCACAAGCCATCTTTTGGACTCCACTCCTGAATAAACCACTCTCTGGCATCTCTCCATCAGCCACCCTCCTGCCCATCTCACCAACCCTATATCCATCCCCATCTGCTCCAGTTTAATGATTAGAGTTCCATGTGGTATCCTATCAAAGGCCTTGCCAAGGTCCAGTAGAATCACTGTAAACCCATAACCCTTATCCAGTTCAGCTGTCACTGTGTTATAAAATGTGCAAGTTACTGAAGCATGATCTACTCTTCACAAAATCATGTTGCCCCCCACACAGTATCCCATTTTCATCTATCCAATCCTGTATTCTTCTCGACTAGTTTCTCCAAGACCTTGACAACGATTCCCGATATGCTAATCGGTCGGTAAACAGTCTTGGAACCTCCTTTATGCAGTGGAACTATTTTCCCCTCTTTCCACCCCCCTCGGGACTAACCCAGACCCGAGACTCAGATTAAACAAAATGGTCAAGGGTACTGACAATCCTTTAGCCGCTTCTCGTACGACACGAGCTGGTATACCATCCAATCCTGCAGATGAGTTGGCATTGAGGTTTTGTAATAGACTATTCACCTCCACTTCATTCACCACAATTCCCGTATAATCTATTGGTTCATTCATTTCTGCAATGTCACCACCTGGATGATATACTCTTGCAAAGTGCTCGCTCAGTAATTCAACTATATCAACTGATTCAGTTACCTCCCTACCATCGGCATTCTTTAAAATCATTCTGCCATATAAATTTTTTCTTTTACTTGCAACATATTGAAAAAACTGTTTAGGATTCTCTTTAGCCTGCATGGCCAATGTTCTTTCGTAATCCTTTTTTGCTTTTTTTACCACACTCGTTACCCTTCTGGCCTGGGCTTTATGCTGTTCATGTGCCTGCCGGTCACCTTTCTCCTTAAATTCCCTCCATGGTTGTTTCTTTTTTTGCAGCTCAAGCTTAATGGTGTTATTCATCCATTTAACTCCTACTTGATTTATTATTCAGACTCTAGGTATACAGTCAGCCATTGCTTCATGCAAACACTTTTTAACCACCTCCCATGCACTGTCAACTTCTAGCCCTTGCAGTTGTACATGCCATGGCACTGTACCAATCAGTCTCCTAAGCTTGTCATACGTACCAGCCTGATAATTCCACATGTACCCTGTCTTAATTATAAATTCCACACCTTTAGCCACCTCCCAAGTCAAGACCTCATGATCACTCTCACCAATTGGTGGCAACGTGGTCATATTCGTTACAGCCAAATTCTCAGATGCAATTACCAGGTCAAGCACTCTCTGACCCGTAGTATTTTCCTTATACTCTTCACTGTCATACTGCGGCAATGAATTGTAATTTTTTTTTACCTTTGATTATTATATTTGAGTAACTCGATTTTGATATGCGCAGTAACATTGAGGGATATGTGTATTTATAATGCAGTCACTGGGTGCAGAAAGCAAATGATTTATGTAGAGCAAATAAAGATGTATATACACATATGTGCATGTACAACTTGAAATCAGTTCAAATTGCATTTGAGATTTCCAGTATCATTAAGGCAATTCACTAATGTTACACACAAAATTCTACCAAAGAGTGCAATTGACATGTATAAACTTTGTGAAAATGCACCTATCCAACATGGAAGCAACACACACATGGTAAAACAAGTATCTGTGGGCAGTGTCTGAACATGCAGACACAGTCCATTCTCCATTTACACGGTAGATTGGTTCCAGAAAAAAAAACAGTGCACATGAAAAAATAGAAGAATGGTTCCAGATGTGAAAACCCAATACGAACAATAAGTTTTTTTCAATCAAAACATATGAAAATCATCGAATAAAATTATTTAATTTTAATGAAATAATTTTTTTTTGAATACGTATTTAAAGTATATACATATGTATCTTCCTTAAAGAAAATAGTGTGTCACTAATAAAACAGAAATTTAAGAAGGCTCAAATACACCACACATATGGTTATTAGTTAAATTTTATTCGCAGTCACTTTCTGACAGTAACTGCATTCTTTTGTGTGAGACTGGAATTAAATCACTTCTATCACTTGAAACACTTTGGCTGTCCTGTTCATACTGCAATGGCAAAACGTTTTCTTGAGTAAAAGGAACTAAATTAGCACTAATTTCCAATGATTCTGAAGGTTGATTTTTTTTTATCACAAACTCTGCAATTAATTGCTGAGATCCTGTTTTGACTAGATCTTTGTATAATTGTTCAGTATTTGGATCATGTGTAAGAAAATGACTTTGCAATTTATTAGCCATTAGAAGCTCATCTTAAATTAATCTTGCAGTGAGTGTAACCTCTTCATCATCATCATTTTTCATCAAGATTCTCAAGGACAGCTATTATTTCATCATCACTAACAGCCTTGTCAACCATTAATTCTTCAATATCTGTAGACAAAAAAATCAACTCCTCCTCCTCCAACTGGATGTGTTAATCTGGGATATTGGGATATTCAGTTGTATGCAAAGGTACAGGGTTTTTCTTTTTCACACATTCTGGACAAGTAGCTTTCCAGCATGCATTTAAAGTTGATGGTTTCAATTCTAATAATGCCAACTTAACAAGTTTGACGCAATCCAAAGTTGAAAATTTCTTCCACGTATCAATAACTGTCAATAAATTATCCTTATCTAGTTTATCCAAAATGTATTGGAATGTTCTTATGTAGTAAGTTTTGAAGGTAGCGATCACACCCTGGTCTAGTGGTTGTATTAAGGATGTTGTATTAGGTGGCAGAAAACAAACATTCAGGTGTTCTAATTCCACATTCAGGTGTTCTAAAACAGGATAGCCGGGAGCATTGTCTATAATCAATAAAACAATAAAACTAAGTCTAGATTTTTTTTCCATCAAATAGTGTTTAATTTCTGGAACAAAACATTGGTTAAATTAAAAATTCATTAAAAATTTCTTTTGTAACCCAACCTTTTTTTGTTTGCCTTCCAGTGCACTGGCAACATGTTAAAATCCACACCTTTCAATTGCCCATGGTCGATGAATGAGTAAAGGTTTTAATATACAATCTTCTGAAGCATTGCTGCAAAATAATAGTCTCGTGATCCTTAGCTGCTTTAAAGCCAGCTACCAACACTTTTTTGTGATTTTTTGTGATTATAAGTTCTACTTGGCATTTTTTTTCCAAAAAAAGGCCCAGAATCATCTGCATTCCAAACTTGATCAGGAATGTAGCCATCATTTTCAATAATTTTGGATAGTTTTGAAAGAAATTCCCTAGCTGGTGGCTCATCTGCAGGTGCGGCTTTTATTTTTACATTATAAAGTGCATATCTTTTGAGAAATTTTGTAAGCCAACCTGTGCTTGCAGAAAAATCACACAATTTTTGTTTGATGTTGTTGCTCCTTTTCCTGAATCTGTTTGTACAACCATAATGCTTTCTGTTTGATGACATTTCCATCTAAAGGTATTCCTTTTTGTGAGCAATCTTCTGTCCACATCACTAAGGCCTTCCATCTTCACTTTTATAATGTCTCTCGTATGATGACGACTTGGCACCTAATTTTGTTCCATAAAGAACAGATTTTCTAATGGCCTCATCGTTTCTCTTAATTGTTTTCATGGTAGCTTCATTCAATCCAAAATATTTCCCTAAGGATGTTGACCCTTCTCCAGCTACTAAACAATCTAAAATTTGGATCTTAGTTTCTAAAGAAATATCTTTTCTTCTTCTAACTGAATTATCTGACATCGTGATTAATGGGGTAATCTTTAGAAAATATCTGAAAATAATCAATAATTAATTTTACTAATTTGATATTACGTGTACAAAACTTCAAAATTTAATACATATCTGTATAACTATATTGCACAAACAAATCTTGTTTAGCAAACAGCTTAACTCCTTCCAGGCAGCTTTATATAGGTAGGTCTCCTCTAACAGACGTACTTAACTTCGAGGAATCAGCAAAGCACCCTTCTGCTTCCAGGAACCAATGGCAAGTGAATATAATTGATCATCTGTCGGCTTAACTTTGGGAAATCGTAATTACAAAAATTGATTTTTTGTTGTTGTTGCTGCAATTATCTACATTCTGTAGCGTAGAACAGCGCTTCCCAAACTGTGGGCTGCGTCCCCATTGGGGGCCATAAGTTTTGTTGAGGAGGCCGTGAAATAATGAAAACAAATTTAAAATGTTTTAAGACCAAGTATATATTTTTTTAATCTTAAAAGAAACATCTCATTTTTATTTATTTTTTTATTTTATTTTTTATATTTTAATGGAAAAAAATCACACATTGATTTCGGGTTCACAAATTTTGCTTCTTGCGTATTACACTGCTTAATGAATATCAGTAAATATATGCTTATTCATATAAGTTTCATTATTTCAAAGGTATTGATAAGAAGCACAAAAAAGATTACAAATGCAAAATCTTGAATATAAATAAAATAAATATAATAATATATATGTCTGTATGGGGGGGGGTCTCCAAAATTCAAGTTTAAGTACATATATACCGTTCTAGGAAATAATTATAATGGAAATACCCTTTTTAACAGAACTGAGTTCAAACAGAAATTTTAAAAATAAGCACCATTTGAACCATGTTGAATCAAAATATACCATGTAAAGATAGAATTGCTTTTGTTTTCTAAAATCTTTCAAAATCGTGTAAAAAAAAAAAAAAAAAAAAAAAAGCCATGTAAAAAGAAAATTAGCTGTGTATGTGTGTAGCCGGTAGTTATTTGCTCATCAGTTTTTATTTCTTTTTACAATGAATCTAAAGTAGCATTAACATATATGAATCATATGTGTTAATGCTTAAGTGATGAATAAGTGTCTGAAATTGTCTAATTTAATAACTTTATTTTTGAAGTTTGAACTTAGCCGTAACTCCAACCAGAAGAACAGTGAAAAATATCTGAAAAGTGAAAGGTCAGAAAGTTAGGACAGTAACATCACTCTCAATAATTAACCTCATTCTCAGTGGCTGCTATCACTCTTGCCACAAGCACTTACAGATTGTCAGTTGAACTATGCGAAATTCTCTGGTCTCAAATACCACTTGAACTTGGTCAATGGAAAGTAGGTATCCCTTCAAATAAGATAATACCAGACTGCAAATGTGTATGTGCATGCATGCAGTGGCACATGAAAAAAAAAGCCAGAGTTTCTCTTTCACCTGTATGGCTCATACATCTGATTTTCATTTGTTCTGATTAATCGATCATCTTCCTGCATGTACATACTTAATTGGGTGTCAAGATCTTTTTCACTTGCAAGGACTGGTGTTATTGATAGATTACCTGTTTGCCAAGAAAGAGATGTAATGCATTTTATTTTGCTGAATGATGTTTTTTGATAGTAATTTTATGTGCTGTTAAAATTTTTAAAAAATACCAAAATTTCAAAACTTTTGATGCTTTGGTTCATATGTTTAAATGAACATTCACTTACTTCTAATAAGAAAAATAGGGTCAATGAAATACCTTAAATGGTTAGAGAAACCTTATTAGGACATAATTATATGATCTGTGGGATACTTTAAGTTAAATTGATGCCAAGTAACTACTGGAAATTTATTATTATTATTATTATTTAAGACCTCCAGGGAGTCAAGGACTCATCAAGAGAGAGGCTATAAATCACCCAAACCAGCTTTCATACCTTCCCTTAAATTAACACACTAGATATACTCACAACCCCTAAAGGCAAACTATTCCACTCACTCACCGCTCTTTCAGAGAAAAATCTAGCTCTTACTCCTTTGACTGTGGACAAACGTAACTTTCTTGGATGCTCTTGTGTTCTCTTCCTACCTTCCATGTAAGGAAAAATTTCATGAGACGGTATCTTATAACACCTATTCAGAAGTTTATGTACCTCTATCATATCACCCCTCTTTCTCCTGTTAACCAGAGTCTGTAATCCACATCCTCACAATCTGTCCCCAATCTAAATCCCATAATCTGGATATAATCTTTGTAAATTTTTTTTGCACCCTTTCCACAGCATCTTTATCCCCTTGGAATCTGGGAGACCAAATCTGCACACAGTAATTCAGGTGCGGTCTTTTCAAGGCCTTATAAAGAGGCAAGATGACTTCCTTATCATGTCAAGGTTTGCTTCAAGATTGCAATTATCCTCTGAGTTGTATTTGCAACTTTTGCTAAGTGACCTTTGAACCTTCAAATTCCTATTCATCATTATGCCAAGATCCCTAGCCGTTGAAAATCTCATCACGCTAAAGTGCATAACTTTACACTTACCAACATTAAACTGACAGCAATTTATTTTTGCTCAAATTTCCACCCTATTCAAATCATTTTATAAGTGCTGGATATCAGTAGCATCTCTGATTCCCCTATCTTTGCATCATCAGCAAACAATTGCACATATGCCTAATAATATTGGCACAGCATTATCAATATGTAAATTTTGGAAATTAATATGAAAATCCCCTTCCTATGAAAGAAAAACTTAAATAACACTCTTAACTTTTTATATCTATAGTCACGTAAATGTCTGCGCTGTTTCATTCAAATGAACACTTATGTAACCATTGTCTTGTTGGAGAAACGAGTTTTGAAAAAAATAATTAAAAAGCTTGACTTACCTATGAAAGTATAGAGATGAATAGGTTAGTAATGCAGTATAGAGATGAATAGGTTAGTAATGCAGTATAGACTTTACAAGAGTATTTTAGAAATGACATGTTTATGATATCTGGAGTTATGACTTATTTAAAATTCTCTGTTTCTGTGTTATTTAGATGATTATGATTTGCTTCATGTTTTGAGAATTATTTTCATTTTTCTATCAGTGCTAGTTTTCCGAAGCAGCAAGCAGCACAGACAGTTCTTAAAGCTATATCTAACTACTTTGTCAATGTGATGTCCAGCTCGTTGAAGCAAATATTTTTTGTTTTGCATGATATGGAAAGCATTGGAATCTATACCAGTGAGTTAGCCAAACTGGACTCCTAACTATCACAAGTAAGTTGCCAAGCTTTGATTTTTAAATAATTGTCATATGTTGTGTTATGCAAATTTCTTTCATGAGGATTAATCAGAAGGAAGTGAGTTACTCAGCTGCTCACATTCTTGTTATCAGGAAAAGAAGCAGTGAGCTAAAGTTTGTACTCAGTAGCAAGAAATATTACAAAATGCAACTACACAAAATTTCATTGAATTGCTTTGAAAGAAAATTCAACGTAGGTTGAATTTTCTTTCAAAGTTCAGTATTTTAATATTCTTTCATGGTTCAGTATGTTAACCTTGAGAGAAAATATGTAGCTATACATATTCCTCCTCATGGATTGCCTTAATCCTTAGAGAACTAATCCATCTTGGATGGATGGACATAGTCCTCCAGGAATAAATATTCTCAAAAGTATAGCTAAGTGGAGGATAGCTGTGACTTCGTCCCTTTTCTGTAACAAGCTTCAATAGTTCTTGTAAAAATTTAATCAGTATCAGGACCATAACCTCTCAAGGGTTCATTGAGAACTCATGAAAGTTACATGACTGTTGGCATTTTTGTATGTCATATTTTAAGCTATGAATGTATAAAGGTTAAACTAAAATCTTTTCTGCATTTCAGCATTCATGCTTAAATTTTGCAAAATGAAATCAATAATGAACTTTTAAGATGGTACAACATGACAGAATTTGATGCTGGCTAGGGGCACTGCATGGTTATACACAAATCCCATTTTTTTTTGTCAGGGAACCAGGGCGAAAGCAGAAAGTCAGCTACTTAAACAAATCCCAACTCAACATCAGCAGAGTTCAAGATTGGCACATGACAGTGATATCTTAATGCTGGTTCAGGATACAAGAATATGCAGAAGATTTGAAATAGGAAGTGGTGATCATTTATTATTATTATGTGAAACCTCCAGGGAGTCCAAGGACTCATTGTGAGAGGGCACACTACTTCGCTAAATACATCTCGTCCTCGCCACTGCTACTTAATTCTCTAACTACAACACTACTACCATCAATGCCATCTATCGCTGATCATCACAAACAACAGTATTTTTTGTCTGTAAATTGTATGTGTTCTGAAGGCCGATTTGTCTGTATGCAGGATAAAAAACCTGAGTTCCTGGGAGTAAAATCCCTGCTACCACTGTATGAGATTGGCTAACTCGCCTTCAACTGAAAAAGCCCTTATAAGGATTCTCCTTGTCATGACGAGGATCGAACCCAGGTATTTTTCATTCAAAGGACGCAATGTTCCGCTATTCTTCCAACTGCGCTACGGCGGCTACATTATTGGCCCCAAGGGCCATTTTACTCAGCAGTGGTCCCACCTTGCCACAGAGAGGAACCCCCAGTAAAGGGCTCATTCCACCACCGAGCAGAGCCATGATCTCAGCTGTGGTCCAACTCAGGGAAGGCAAATTCCTTCCCCCAGCAGAGCTGCTCATATCTCAGGGAAAGAGATAAGAGATGTGCACTTGTACGCATCATTGGAAGCCAGACCCAGAAGTTTTGTTTTAGAAGGATAAAATTGTGCATATTGAAAATAAAAGTGTGCAATAAAGTTTAAAAAACAAAGTCAGGGATCTTTTTAAGGTGAACTGTAGACTGAAATGCACAAACATCATTCAGGAAAAAAATGAAAGTTTTAAAACAACCACCAAACATAAAGATTCAGTGGTAAACTCTGAAGGAAACATTCATTATGATTGAGGTTGTCTGCAAGGAAAGAAAAATCAGAACTCATGGGGAGCTCAGTAAGTTAGAGGCAGTCAAAGAAAAGAAGAAAGCATACGAGGGGATACGGATACCGAAAAATAACTGGAATTGTGAGTCAATGCACTTGTTCCAACAACTTTTTTTTTTCTTTCTTCCCTTCCACTGCTGGAAACATTTCTGGAACTGTTCAAGACCTCCAGTGACTTTTCTTTCACTTTGCCCACATCAACGAATTGCTGCCCTTTCATGGTTTTCTTTATCCATGGGAATGGAGAGAGATTGGACAAGCAGGGAGGGTGGAGAACAACTGCCATGCTGTTTTTCATCAAGAACTGCTGGACGGATGTTGCATTGTCATGTTATAGCAACAAATCTCCACTACTCCACATTTCTGGCCATTTTCATTGCATGCTATCATGCAGTCTTTTCAAAACGTTGAGATAAAAATGTTGGTTCACTGTCTGTCCAGGAGGAACAAATTCTTTGTGTACAGTTCCATTCACATCAAAAAAACAAATCAACATTGTCTCGACATTTGATCGAACTTGACATTCTTTCTTAGGACTCGGTGAATGTGCATGTTTCCATTGGCCTGATGCTTGTTTTGTTTCTAGATCATAACTGTAGCACCAAGACTCATCCCAAGTCACAACTTTTGAAAGTTCTGGTCATTAAGAACTTGCTCCCTTAATGACCACAGCATCACGGCAAACATTCACTTGGTTTTTTTTTTGGATCCTCTGTAAGCAAACATTTTATTTGCAAATCTTGTTAAAATTTGCTGGCACAAACTCTATGACAAATTTGTCTCTTCAGAAACTTGTTTAATGGTCTTTCGACAATCTTCATTGATTGTAGTCACAGGATGACGCCACTTGCCAGACTGGCGTGGAAAACTGTGCACTCACGATGCCTAGTGGCATCATTCATAACTAGAAAATGCACGTATCTGTGGAATGAACTGGTGTGTCAGGTGAGGTCAAGGGACGTCTGCCCTACAACAGTCCAGGATCTCATTATATACCTCCAGGAAGAATGGGCCAAAATTCCCATAGGATTGCTGTAATCACAGCAGAAGGTCATACGTCTTATGAAGTCCACAGATACAGTGTAAGGAACAAACAACCATAGCACCTATCTGTTGACTTCTTTGCAGTGTAGATGACTAACAGTAGAGATAATGTTACCCTTGTGTCACACCTGATATAACATTAAACCATTTTCCTGTTCCACTTTCAGTTCTAATAGCTAAACTTTATGTTACCCTATATAGCTATAGTGTTAGAAACAGCTTTTTCTCTTGGTACTTTGTCATATGCCTTGATCAGATTTACAAAACTTAAATACAGATCCTTGTTATATTCCAAAGATTTCTCAACTATTTATTACAACTTCTATTTTCTTGAACCGAATTCTCCAAGCTTACCTTCCACAATTTTTCTTCTCTAGTATATTTGCATAAATGCAAGAGGAACTACTCAGTAGAGAAATTTCTCAGTTCAGTTTTCTTTCCCTTTTTTATAGAAGGAAGCTATTCCAGCTTCCTTTCTACATTTTAGGTTTTAGATGGCATTTTCCCTCAAGTATTGATATAAACTTAATTGCATTCCTATTGAATGGTTTCTACTATGGTGTCACTGCTTGTTTCATTTAGCAATCTTTCAAAGTAATTACTCCAGACGTCTAGAATATCTTCAGTTTTCATGTTACCTCAGATTAATTTTATAGTACTCTTTCATCCATTTCTAAACTCTTTCTATAGCCTCAGAATATTTTTCCACCTTACTGATACTTATTTTCTGTGTTTTTACTAAAGCCTTCCCATGGCTTTGTTTTTACACAGTGCGTTGCTTTCTTATATTTTTGTCTGTATAGTCTCTAAAAGCACAAGTTGCCTTGCTCAACAGGAACATTCAATATGCTTTCTTCTTTTCCTTTACTTCCTCAGTCCCACGTGGAGCTTTGATTTTTCTTTCCTTGCAGACAGCATCATTGCAATCAGGGTTTCCTTCATGATTTGCCACTTAATTGCGAATGTTTGGTTTTTGTTTTCAAACTAATTTTTTCCTAAATAATGTCTGTGTATTTGAGTATGCAGTTCACCTCTGAAAGCTGCTCAACTTTGATTCATTTTTAAAACTTTCTTACGTACTCTTATTTTCAGCATGTTCAGTTTTATCCTGCTCAAACTTGAAATTGAAAGTGCAAATGATCACTTCCAATTTCAAATGCTCTGTATAATAACATTATTGTGTCTTCAACCAGTGAGAAAATATCACTACCAACCATAACATAATCAATGAGACATTTCTTGCATCTTCACTCCATGTGAATTTGTGCACATCTTTATGTTGGAAGATTGTTGTTAGTAACCATGTTCTGAACAGAAATCCAGCAGGTACTTACTATTATTAGTTTTGCTATTTTCTCCAAATTTTCCCAAAACATTTCCACATGCCTGGCAATTATTTCCTACTGTGCTGTTTAGATCTCCAACATGGACCAACTTTTCCTTTTTTTTTTGTTGCATCAGCTGCCTTCTATAGTATTCTCAAAAAATTCCTTCACTTCTTCCTTAGAACTTTCTATGAGATGCACAAATATCTCATTGTCCAGTTCCCCATTCTGATATTTGCCCATAGCACTCTGCTTGATATTACCTGCAGTTCAAGATTATCATAATCTTATTTAGTGTTGAAATACCATGACTGCTACTCCTTATTCCTTATCGTTATTGCCTGCATATAACATCTTGTATGTTACTTAGAAAGAGCTCACTTTTTTTTTTATTTCTTTCAGTAACACTTGCTCTGTTGATTTTGGTACTTATTCAATTCTTCTGCTAGTTTCATTTCTTTTTCCATTGAGGCTTCTTATGTTTGATGGTGCAAATCTTGGAACTCTGTTTATGTTGATTTGGGATATGTTCAGGATTTGTTTCAGTAGCATATTTTTCACTTTTAGTCCTGGTTCCCTGATGAAAACAAGATGGGCTTTGTTTAACCAGATAATGCCCCAATTAGCCTGAAATTCTGTCATGTTGTACTATCATTTTGCATTATAGCTTAATGCCAAATAAGAATACAATTTGGTCAGCTAAATCCCAAACAGCTAGCCCATCCTCATTTCTTCAGTATCCACATAGATACTGAATCTACCTTCTCGTAGTGCACTACAAGGTGAGGATTGGACATTAGGTCAGAAATGCTAGTTGGCTCTCAACATTCTTTGTTTGTTCAGTATCCAGGTGGATACATATTAATGTGATACACCATAAAAAGATGAATACTGGATCACTAGGTCTGGTCTTTCAGAAGTTTCTTACTGACCTTTAAGCAATCCCCTAAAGTCAACAATTAAAAATCAGTATTGCACTTTCTACTGCAGTATTGTTTTTTAATTGTTGAAAAACAATAACAAAAACAATAAATTACTTTACCATGCTTTCTACTGCATGGTAAAGTAATTTTGACAGGTAGAATAACTTATCTGTGGCCCACTTAAGTTCATTGATTTTCTGTATTTGTGAAAACAGTGGAATACTCTCATTGCTAGTTTAGAAAATGTGTAGTTTTGTTATTGGTAAAATATAAATTGCCAGATACAAAGTATAGCACACTTTGTGTATTATGGATAGTTTATGGGTGAAGGTTTGATCAATTGCTTGATAAGGACCACAGCATAGTTTGAAGGGCATTTTTAATCTGCCCAGGTTCACTAATGGTAAATGAATAAATAAAAAAATAAAAAAAATGGATCCCATAAATGACCTCAGTCACCACTAATCCTATCCACAGGTTTGCTAAAACAGTATACTTCATCCTCTCACTTGACAAACCACCAGTGCTCAGACATTACACAGATCTCTGTACCATCCTTAGGGAGACAAGAAAAATATTATCAATCACTTTCAATGTCATCAAGGTGCAGTCTTTTCTCACAAGAGATCTTAGCTCACCTATCCCTTACTGTCAGTAAGGGATAGGTGAGCTGAGTAATACACAAGTTGCTAGAGATCAGTGTCAGTTACAGAAGAAGATCAGCAGTCTTCCTCCCCTTCTACTTCATATTATATTATGTTGGATTGTAAGTGTAGGTTAGGAAGGAAGAAATTCATAGGCATTTTTCTTCAACAGTTGGAGATTATAGTTGTTGGGAACACTTCAAGAGGAAGGCTGTTCCAGAGTACACTGATAGATGAAATTAAAGAGGAGAAGCAGGTTCGATGTGTTTGCAGTTATATTGAAAAGGGATACTTGGCCACTAACTGCTCTTGTTTTATGAAGTCCGGCAAAATGGCTGCCAGTGTAGTAGAGCTGTTTTCATGGACATACTAGAAAAGACACAGAGTCAAAACAGTGCTTCTGCGAGATAGAAGTGAGTATGGGAGGATCATCTATCGTCTAAAAAATCCTCTGCACAGCTTTGAGATTTTTAGGAAGGTTTTGGGTACACCACTTGAAACGTGAACAGTATTCTAAGGATGAGCTGATTTGCAATTGGATTATATTTTCTTGGGTATTTTGCCCATCCAGTTAGTAGCTGGATGAGCAAGAGCAGAAAAGAATGCCTAGTTTTTGTAGAGGATTAATAAGTTATTCATGTGATGTGCCTATGCCATGGGTTGGAAGTAAATATCAGTCTGGGGGGACTGCTGATCCTCTTCTTTGACTGACATTTATCTCTAGCCTCTCCTGGAGGTAAATCCTCTCTCTCTCTCTCTCTCTCTCTCTCTGGTAACTTGTGTATTACTGAAGGTAAGGGATAGGTGAGCTGAGATCTTTTGTGAGAGAAGACTGCATTTTGGTGACATTGAAAGTGATCGATCATGTTATTCTTGTCCCACTAAGGATGGTACAGAGATCTGTTTAATGTCTGAGCACTGTATGGTTTGTCAAGTGAAGGATGAATGGAGTATACTGTTGTTAGCAAAACTGTGGATAGGATTAGTGGTGATTGATAGTAGGTCATTTATGCTGGCTTGTTAGGCTGAGGGATTAGCATATCTATTCTGCAGTTAGGAAGCTGCAAGTTCAAATCCTGCAGTGGACATGGACATTTGTGGTTGTTTTAGGTGGAAATGAATTTCATAGCCCCATTGTGAGACAACTGTCCCATTTATTAAAGGCCTGAAGTGGCTTTAAAATGTTTTGTTTTTGCAGAACCACAAACCCTGTTTTTAGAACAGGGTTTGTGGACTATATAAAAAATAAAAATACAAAAAATATATAAAATTCATGAAAAATAGCAAAAACAGCCTTAGCTCATCCAAACCAATGCACTATAGGGGGCGATTATTAAAAAAAAAATGTATATATATGAGAAAGGGGATAGAACTCTGAGGCACTCATGCATTGGTGGCAAAGCATAGAGAAAGAGCCATCCACTCTGATACAATGAGTGACCAGACAAAAATTCTGGAAATTTCAAGAACAATAGCACATTTCTTGAAATCTTTCCAGGGCATATGCCCAGACGTGGGCTAAGAAGTAAGCTTTGGATCTAGATTGGCAGAATCTATAATAGTAGCTGTTGATTAACTGGTAAGACTCTAGACAGTGCAAAGGTTGACTATTAATGACTTTTTTTTTTTTTAATGGGTTGGATATGTGCTTGTTTCCATTCATCAGGATAAGTGTTAGCTGAGGATAAGATTGTGGAAATGATATGGGAAAGTGTGGAGCAGAATTTTTGAGTTTAACTGGAGGGATGCCATCAGGACTCGAAGACATTGTCTAAATAGTTTAGTATTCTTCTTCTGTCTTTTTTTTTTTTTTGCTAGAAAACCAAAGGAGGCTATTTATGTATGATATACAAAAGTACAGTAAAATGAAATTAGTATGCACTGGCATAGCATTTTTAATTTCCTCTAACACTTTGGCTTTATTCTTAACAATGGTGCCTACAAGTTATGCTTAATTTGCACAGTATATCAGTTATGCACATGCCTTCCTCACTAAGTTTGATTAGTTCTAGCTTTTCTTGCAAATTAATTGAGAAGTTTATGGCTTCTTTTAGCTTTATCATTACACTCAGATGCCATTATAAGCACAATATAAGAAATGCACAGTGCACAACTTCTATAAACACACTGAACGCTAGTTGATTGAGAGAAGTGCATGGAAGGTTGGTGAAACATGGCAAAAGAGTGAACCACGACGGACGCTAGTATAAGGATTATGGTTATATTTAAAAAGGGCAAAAATGCGGAATGGCAAAAAAGCAGGGGATTATTGTATGACATTACACAATCTCAAACTTTGTAGTTATCTGTGCTAATTAAAGTTTAAATTCTCATTTAAAAACTGCTATTCATGTCTCATTTTTTTCTTCTAATATTTAACAATGCTGAACATTTCAAAAATAACAGTTTACAGCAAAAACAATAGCATTGGAGTACAGAGTAAAAAAACGTAATTGATCACATATTTATTCAAGATGTCATTATCTTTCAAGCTCACCTTTGTGATGTTTAATAGTGTTTACTGCCAGTTCATTTAAGTAGTAATTTGGCCAAAAGCACAAAATGTACTTCATTTTATTTTAAAGTTTTTATCTTTGAGTTTCATTAAATATTTTGTGCAGACTGCCCATGTCAGCAAACACAATGAGTGCTCAGTGTTTCTCATATATTCCAAGTAGGTTGCTACCATTTTTGTATTGTTATGGGAATACTTATCCAACTAAGTAAAGGTCAAATCTACTAAATTTATTTGAGTAATAACTGCATAAAGATTATACATGTATCTTTTCTGTGAATTATTTAAATAGCATTGCAGTTGAATACTAATGGAATTATACTTGAAGATAATAGCTTGAGTAAACCAGTATAGTGTTATGTATATTTTACTGTCTAGCATTTAATTATACATTCATATATTTGTATTTCACAGAAAGCAACCGTGCATATTTCATTCTTGAAGAAAGGGGGACAGTATAAGGACTTTGGGGAATTGAAAGTCATCTTTGGAAATGGGCCCATTACCTTCCTCACGGTCTGTCATTTCAACGCAATTTTGTACAATCATACCATGGGAAGTCATTGATTCATTCATTGGTGTTTGTAGTCATAGCATTCCACACTCTGCAGTGGAAACTTTGTTTGTGTGATCTAGCATTTTATGTGTATTACTTTTTATTGCAACTTTCTATATGGTATGCTTGCTCTTGCTTCTTGCTATGTATAGTTGCAAATCAGATTGAGTTTTATCTTGTAAAATCTAGCAGTGGATTTAACTGCAGATAGAAATTTGGTAATATGAGATTTCCAAAATCTCAATTTGTGTTTAGGTATGCTCTGATTCAGCAGTAGTACATTGATAAAAATTGTACCACAATTAGAAATAACAGCGACCGAGTTTAAATTATAAAATATAAATATGCTAGTTATCTGAAAATATTGTAAAATATTTCAAATGAACATGCTGGATTTTATTGTTTCTTGATATTTAAATTTTTGAAATGTATGGCAAATTATTTTCTTTATGTATGTTTTTAGAAGCAGTTGTGAACTAGAAATTTTGTTTTACTGGTTGTGGTACAAGAAAAGGTTTTGCCTGGTAAAATATGTATGATTTTATAATATATCCACATTACTGTGGGGAGGGGGAATACTTTTCCTTCTTGGGGCATTGCTAAAAGAGATAAAAGTATAAAGATAAGGTTTACAGAATTCAGAAATGAAGTAATTTGTTAATCATCTTTAATTGTGCTCCTAAAGAACATTATATATATACATGTACACACACACACCACAGGATGTTTAAAATTAATACAGTAGTCACCCCCCTTATCTGCAGGGGGGGGATACGTTCCAAAACACCCTGCGGATAGTACTGAACCCCATATATACTACGTTTTTTTTATACATACATACCTATGATAAAGTTTAATTTATAAATTAGGAACAGTAAGAGATTAACAACAACTAATAATAAAATAGTACAGTTATAACAACATACTGTAATAAAATTTATCTGAATCTGAATGAAATCTTAGCAACCTCGGCATACGTTTTTTTTTATTATTTTATGAAGTCGAGAACTTTCACTTTTTTCACTTAAAAGGAAGCACTTTATGGCTTCTCTTTGGCATATCCGAATTGCCAGCATCGCTACTCCTGTGCTTTGGGGCCATTATTAAGTAAAATAAGGGTTACTTGAACACAAATTCTGCATATGTGTTCAAGATCAAGTGTTGTGATACTGCAACACTTGATCTGATAACCGAGAACTACTCAGAACGGCATGTAATTTAAAACTTATGAATTGTCTATTACTAAAAGAAAGAGCCATACCATTTAATTTCAGTGATGTAAAATTACATAGGCAAATTGGATATTAGATTCAGCATTATTTCAAAGCTGAATGTTTGTAGAAACTATGAAAGTTTCGTAAGTTGACCTGATAGCTTGCAAGAATACAAATCCTCGGCATCCCCAAATTGCCTTAGCTATTTAAGTCAAGTAGTACAAGCTAAGGCAACTCGAGGATGCCGAGGATCATATTCTTGGAAGCTCTCTGTTCAACTTATGAAACTTTCATACTTACTGCAAACATTCAGCTTTGAAATAATGTTGGATCTAATATCCACTTTGCCGATGTAATTATAAATTGCTTATTTCCGGAATTTTCCATTTAATATTTTTGGACCGGAGTTGACCTCAGATATGGGGGGACTACAGTATTCACATTCTATAGCAGCCACTTAGCTTTTCTTACAAAATCAGATAATTTATCTAGATGAGTCAAGATACTAAATTATTTTATAAAAATGAAATTTTTATGGCAAACCTGCCCTCAAAAGGTTGAAAACCTATAGTACCACAGATGGCAAGGGTAACATTAGCTAGTAACCCTGTACCCAGAGAACAAATATGTTTTATATCATCTGCCATCTATTTATTTTTTTTTAAGAGAACCTTAATTAAAATGCCAATACTATTATCTTATTCCTGATGTTTCTATAGTGCAGTTTATAGCAAAGACACTTGAACTGTAAATACCTGGGCTCAGGTCTTTGCAATCTTGTCTATGATTGCAAAAACCTTTATAAATGACATTTTAACTGAAGGTGTGTTTAGCCAGTCTAAAGAGTGTTTCCCCCCCCCTCTTACAAAACAGAACAAACTAGCCAGAGAACACAGACTCTGGAGATGGGATTAGCTTCTCTAATGATGCCAAAATTACGAAAAGCCAAGTACAGGCCATAATACATAAAGGAGGTGAGGTCATATCCACCAGATTTTATTAACAGAAAGAATGGTGAAATTCTGGTTCACAGTTTTTTTTTTTAGTAAACAAAGTGAAAGCTTTATTCAATTAGCCCAAGAAGACTGCTTGCATCATGCACTCAGTTTAATGAATTTTTAATTGAAGTTAAAATTGCAAATTGTTAAGAGAGGAAATATATATATGATCGTCATAATCTGAAATTCAGAATTAATTTAAAACTATTTTTAAGGAATTTCAGAGATCACACAATGAGATGAAAATATAATGAATCTCACATCTTTTTAAAAATTACAGTGATATTATAATCTTCACGTTCTCAGTTATCCGACCCTCAAATAACTCCAGCTATTCAATTGGCTAGCAAATGATGTTCCTTATTGTTAATCAACAATCCAGAGATCATTGTATTTAATCAAGTAAATAATCACAAAAATTTCCTTATATATTATTATAATATGTATTAAGTGTCTATAAAATTTGTTATTTCATTTATAAAACATTTACATATGTTTTCTTTACTGCTTAGAGCTTTTATTTTTCCTCTGGCATTGTAGTTTCCACTTATTTTACTCAACCCATGCTAGTATTTCACTTTGCCTCAACATTGATTTTAGTTTTATATTTCTTTAAAAAAATAAATAGAAACAAAAATTTGGGGCAATTTTAAATGACAGAATAATTTCTTGAGCAGAGGTGATGATGCAACGAGGAAAGCAAAATCATAGAGGAAGTGGTATAAAGACCGAATGAACTTGCATATTTCCAATTTTGCAAATACTATTTGCCTTAATGAAGTTTGTATTTTCACTAGGATGACTAAGCTATTTTGAATTCCTAGTTGTAAACCCAGATCTTTTCCCAGTTATGATGCAATTTAATAAATTTCCTTCAGCTGAATAAACTTCAGTTATCTTCAGTACCTTCCTAAATGTACCGAAGAACATTTAGGAAGATTCCTAAATCTGAGAACTGACTGAGATGTGAATGAATTATTCATTTCTCAAACAGATGACGATGCTGTGTGTTTGGCTAGCCTTCGGGTGTTCATCCATTTTCAGAACTAAGCATCCTACAGAAATTACTTTCTTTAGAACACTATCTCTATAGATGTTTTTTTATTGAATTTTTTATATGGCATTGTATGCCTCATTAGAGAAAATGCTGAAGACATTAGAATAACATTTAGAAAACTCAAAACTTCTGCTTAAAAAGTAGAATAGAACTGAATATTTAAAATGTTTGCAGAAATTACAAGCAAGGGGAAATCTGAAGTTAAAAAGTGCTGCTCCCTTCATATATCTTGGACTGTTGATTACACCCTACATAAAATTAGTACAGAAATAAAAGAATTCATGCCTCCAATAGATCTTATTATTCACTGCATCATTTACCATCTTTCAAAATTCTATCAAGTACAATTAAAAACAGAAATATACAAGATAATCATTACACCTATTGTTTTATATGGGGCAGAAACCTGGAGCATAACAGATCAAGATACAAAGTGCTGCAGATCTTTAAGAATAAAAATCCTTAGAAAGTCTATGGACCTATAAGAGATAACAACAGGCAAATAAAGAAGACATAATCAAGAACTATATGAACTATAGATCCCCAATGTCTAGCTGATGAAATCAAAGCTTGCAGGTTTAGATGGCTAAGATATGTGAAAAGAATCAGTAAGGAGAGAGAAAATGATTAAACAAGCATTCAAAATGAATGCCTGATGGAAAGCAACATAGAGGTAGACCACAGATGTGTTGGGAGAATAATATCCAAAAAGACTTAGCTGAGATGGGAATTCAGGACTGGAATGAAAGAGCTCAAGACAGAAAGAAATGGAAAAGTTGGTACATGCAGCAAAGAACCTTAGAGGTTCAAGAAAGTTGAAGAATAAGCATTTTTTCATTGCAGATTTACTCCTCTTTTATTGTGCCATTTTAAGTACAGTAGAGCATGGCGAGCATCTTGTTCTACCAAGCAAGTTCTAAGGTTATGGGTGAATCAGAATATTGTGCAAATAACACACCTTCAGTTTGCTTAGTCTAAATACTTGTCAGTGTTTATAGACTCAGTAAATTCATTCTAGGTATTCTTTGATCAACCTGCTATGTACTGCACACTGTTGAAGTATGTGTTCATTTGTATAAGCTGCATTATGAACTACATAAATGATGCACTATCTCAAATCTGTCTTTCTCTTAAAAATAAAAAAAAAAGCTCCATTTTTTGCCAAAGGAGAATGTTTTTGACAGTTGGAGAAGAAACCTAATACATTATTTATGTAGTTTATTATTCTAATAGTACTTAATTATTTCTTATTTCAGCATGAATCTTTCCAAAGCCTCTATCTTAGCAAAAAAAATGTTTAAAAATTAAATATAAATAAAGACTGAAATGTGCTGTTAATTTTTGGACATCATAAGTTATTTCCGTTTCATATTTTATATCATTAAAAAGTTTGCCATTTTGTGTGTTCACTTTGAAAACTTGAAATATGTTTAATTCAGTTGCCATTTGAAAACAATATATATAATAACTGCAGATTAGTAAGCATATTACATGGCTTTATAACTAGTCAATTGTCAGACACTATATAATATTAAAATTTATTTCTTAGAAGTGACATAACATGACAGTATTATAGCTTTGCATAGTTCTGTATAGACAAAGTACTTTACTATTAAATTTTGCTGATTTGAATTTTCATATACTTAAGGAGATATAGCTGGATTATACCAAGTGCAATCAGGTTAATTTTAAGTTATAGAAGGATAGCATATATAATGATTTTTCTATTTCAGTTAGGGAAAATAGAATTTTATCAGTTTTGAGATAATTTATTCTTGGCTTTAAGGAATAAATTAGCTTTTGCTTACTTATTAGAAAGATCAAGATACAAAGAATTTATTAGAAAGCTATAGCAGTGTAGGAAATAAAAATGTATCTGAATGAATTTATACTCGAATAAATTTTACACTTCAGAAAAAAATTTTAAAGCATTTCATGATTATGATAAACTGAAAATTAAGAAATCTTTTTACAATTCCATAAGTGCAAGATATATGTTTCATACAAACGAGAACTGCTAAATATATTTTCTGAATTGTAGTATCTCGTCTTTTTTTTTTTTTTTTCTCCTTTACTGCTCATTAAAATTATGCTTATTAGTCATAATTCAATATCTTTACATAGTAACAGATTAGAAAAATAAATGAAATCATGTTCAACAGCACGTTCTTTAAGAAATTTAATGAATAATGGCCTGGAAATTTGTTTTAATTAATGGACACTGAATTTTATTTGTATTATTATTATTGTCTGAACATTGCCATGTATTATGTATACATATACAAATAAATAGCAATGTTGCAATTAATCTTAGAGTAGTTAAAAAAAAAGATTGTACCTTTGTTGTTATGAACACTGCCATTAGACAGTTGTCTGTTAATTTTAACAAATTTTGTGTTAGCATCAGTTGAAATATTTGTTAAAAAAATATTGCTGTGCTGGTATTGATACCAGCTTAGTATATAGCATTTTTTTTTTTTTAATCACCAAATATTAAAAATTTAGTTTGAGTCATAATTTAAGATTGTATGAGTTTAATTTTCATTTAGCACTAGGTTCCTAATCTTTGTTTTTGTAAAGAATGTTAATACAAACCCTTATAAAATTTGTGACTTAACTGTCTTTAAATATTAAGGTTTGGATAAACATGCAGGAGCACAGACTAGTTAATGAATGTGTGTGTGTGCGCGCGCACGCACGTAAACATGAAATGAATATGAACTGAATGTTTTATTATACTAAATTATGCGGTATTCTAAGAAGAAAGCCATTGTAAGCTATTTTCCTGTTATGTAAACAGAAAAATCAAGAGGAAAAGGCTAGACTTCCTCCCACCCATCTCCCTCTGTTTTGTGCTTTAATGGGGTTAGAGGGTATATAGTCATAGGCCTTAGAGGTGCAAAGCCTCTTTTTTATACTGTTAAGCAGTAAAATACCTTTTATCAGTTGATACACTATATAGTAAATTGCAGGATAAACATTAATCATTGAAAAAAAAAAAGGAACAAGAATTTCTGTCAGGATATCTTTATATCAGATGGGACTACCAGAAAGGAAGGAAGACTATTTAAAATAATATATAAAGTATGTAAAGGTTAGTAATCTAGGGTTATTCGTATATGTTTTATTCCTTTTCCATATACATTTCATTATGTGTATTATATATGATTGTGTTTAGATGAAGCAAAGCAAACATATTATTTTAATTGTAATTATATATCAAATACAAAGGATTAAAACTTAAGCCCATATTATTTTTAAAATAATTATATATATATATGGATTTGTTAGTATAATATGCAGATTCGAAACTGTTTTCAGAAGTTCTTTTGTCGTCTTGTTGCAATTTTAGCAAAATTATTTCTGTCCACTGTAAGTAAGATGCAAGATATGTCAGCCTGTAGTGGTTGCTTATGTTTTAAATATTTTAAAAACTGTTTATGTAGAGTGAAGCATGCAGACAATTTGGTAATTTTCTTTAATCACATGCATATGTGCAAGAGCACACTCACATATACATCCTATGTACATGAGTCAGTCATAACACTTGGAGATGATAAAAGTGCATTATTCTAAATCATGAAGAGCAGAATTTCAGCATTAATTTAGATTTATCAACTAGTATTAGTTTATAGTTCTTATATTTAATGAAATTATGAATAGAATGATTATTTCTATTCATAAAATATTTGTTCCTTCCTTACTTATTTACAAGAGTGAATTCTTTTTTTTTTTATTCATAAGTTGTGTTGTCATACAGTTTTTATTATGTACTTTCCCATTTGTAGCTCAAGATGTACTCAAGGTGCAGGTAATATTTACTTGAGATTACGTAATCATAATCACTAGTTTTTCATTTTAAAGAAATGAAAAGAATGGGGAATGAATATTTCTAAACACTTATGTTTTATTTTGAATCTGATTGCTAAATACAGACAATTCTACTTATAGTGGAAAAAATTAGTAATTGAATTAACGAAGCATGCATTTTTGTTTACAGTAGAAATATCAAAATTTAATGGCAGCTTGGAAGACCATACTTTTTTTTCTGTTTTATTTTTTATAGTACTTTCTTACATGATACATGGGAATAATTCCTAACCTCCTGACCAAGCTTTAGAAAAATTCATTCCCATTTATTTGCTGTTTGTTATTTTTGTATAAATAATTTTTTCACAGTGCCTTCCCTTTAACAACTACCTTCAAATTATCCTCAAGCTTTTTTATTTTTCGTCACCCAAATCAAATATTTTTATGTGAACTGTCAGATATTTGCATTATACAAGCAACATATATATACTGCCAATTGTCATTGTGACACTGTGAAAAATGAGTATTTGTCCTGCATCACATTTGTATTTGGAGTGTGTAATAAGTCATTCACTTGAAGCATAAGGGACAGAAGCCATAGCTAGTCATGAAGGAGGGAACAGTTGTTAGTAATTTAGCAGACAAAAGTTTTTTTTGTTTTTTTTTATATCTTTATAGATAATTAGTTCTTATTGTTGCTGGAAAACTTATGTTGTACTAATGTTACTTCTCTGTATTTGGTTGGATAATGTGATTTATGTTGAAATATAAGGTTAGGGTTGCCAGTTGTTTGGAACTGTTTAGTTTAGTCAGCTCATTATTGGTGGTTGCAAAATATTTTAATTATTTTAATTTAAATAGGTTGTCATTCTAGTATATGGATGTTTAGCTTAGTGTTATATAAGATTGTATTTTACAGAGGCAGATATGCCACATAGTATATTCTTTTATTAATTGCCACATTAGGTAGCTGGCATTAAAATTTGTACATCTCACAAAATTTTGTTTATGCAGATGTTTTTTTTAACTGTGTGCTATGTGATTTTTGTATTCTCGAAATACAAATGATTGTACAGAGAATTTGTTATTTAATATGCATTTGCTTCCTTTTATATATGTTATCAAGAGAATAATAATTTTTGTTTATGCCCAGTAGCAAGGTCATACACAGAAAAGATGTTATTCTCACTATTTCATCATTAGTAGAATTTTCTTGCATATATAAGACACTGGTGTAAGTAATAGAAAAATACTTTTATAATTTTATTATAGTGACTTAAAATTTTACATAAGTTGTCACTTGCAGCGAAAATGACAAAAGAATTCAGTTTATCTTTAGCAGTGAGGGAATGCTATTAAAGTTTGTTCTTGAATTATTTTTAATTATGAAATTTAAATAAATTTTAAATTCAATTCAATTTAATAAATATTTTATAAAAAATAGTTTGATTTTATTAATTATATAGCACATGGAAGAATTAATATCATTTCCTGATATTAAAGATGGGAAATTCCTCAGTAACTTATTCAAGATCAGCACTTAATGATTCCCCTGATGTTAAATCATGTGTACTGGGGGAGAGACTGCAATTTATGTTGGAAAGTATTAAAATATATTTCATTTCCTTTTCAACAGACAGGTCATACTATAAAATTTCAAATTTGATTAATAGACCTTCCCCCCTCCCAAAAACCAAAATTAAATTTTCAGCAGAATATACAAACCTTTATTTAATGAAAACTATCATGTATTAAATTTAAATTCTGTTTTTTTTTTATTATTTTTTTATTTTTCTAATTACTCCAAAAAAAAAAAAATAATAATAATATTTTTACTCAATTCACATTTCTTTGTTTATAAAACAGTAAGAAAATTCATGTGATTATTTTGAGAAATGCAGAAAAAAAAATTTTTGAAAAAGTTTTATTAAAGCTGTAACTGTGGTGTAAATTATAACTGATTAGTTATATATATCATTCATTTTATGCATATTTTTAAAAGAATTAAAGTTTACCCAGTAATGTTATTTTAATAAATTATTCTAACAATAACATTGCATTTATATTAATTTCTTACTCTTATCAAATATAACAGGATTAATATCAACAGCCATGAACCAACTATCTTTTTTGGAAAGAAATATATATATTTATATTGACTATATTTGAATTCACTTACCTTGGCATTTCTTTAACCAGGTTTATTCCAGCTAACATATCAGCCTTCCTAGAAGCATGATAGAATCTTTCTCAGAGTTGTTTAAATCTTCTTCTTTCACTACGCGTTATTCCCGCTTCCTATGCAGGATCCACATGTTACTTAGTCTGCTGCTGGGGAGATGTATTTTTGGCTGTAGAGGCGTATGTTCATGGGGCCGGTTTGCCTGCTTGCGGGATGAAAAATGCCAGATAAACTGGCAGAAAAAACCCTACTGCCTGCACCCAAGACCGGCTAACTTGGCTATGCCTGAGGAAGTTCCTCATATCTTCAAACGGGAATCGAGCCTGGGACACTCCTTCCCCAGGCATATGGTTGCAAGGCGCAAAGCCACTAGGCTAACAATGCAGACTCTCTCAGAGTTGTTTAAATGCTATATAAAAATTCATGTAAATAATTTCCTTAAAAAGAAAAGATGAATGTAATATTTTTGATAGGTTCAGGTTGTTTCATGGACTGTTATGAAAAGTTTCCCAGTATTTTGCCTTAAAGCTGTTAAAATCTGAATATCAAAGTATAAAATTTAATGCAGACTTAGTGATTTAATAAGTCTTCCTTATGCAGTTGCAGCAACAAAATAATTACATGAGATAGGTAATATATATTCTTGCAGTTTCAAACAAGGAATAATTATATGCATTATTAACAATGCATGTTTGCAATTTATCTTCTCTCAGTTCAAAAATACTTCTTTGCTTCAACTGAATAACTATATATGAATCATTTAATTATTTTTAATTATTATCTGTTATTTAATTCATGCACTTGGTAGTGGGAGGAGAATAGGTAATCACTTTGAAACATTAAAAACAAAATATTAACATCACATTTGTAATTTTTTTTAATGGGCACCTTAATGAAATCAGTATTTCACTGAGTTGTTCATTAAATGAGAAACTTTTGTCATTTTCTTTCAGATGAATATTCAAAGGCTTTTTTTTATATAGATATATCAAAGGATAAGGTTTATTTTATGATTCATGTAGTGCGACATTTTACGATTTGTTGAGACTTAGTTGTTTAGGTGAATTACCATTAGGTTTTTTTTTTTGTGTGTGTTTTCTTTAATATTTCAAATATATGACACTCAGTTGAATGTACTTGAATTTAAATAGGATTGATTATATTTACTATTATATTTATAAAAGTTAGTATATTTGTTTTCATCCTGTATATGCAGTTTCATCGAGAGAGAGACATTTAACAATATTTGCTGTTAACTTACTTTATCTCTGATTCCACGTGATCAGTAAATATTTCCCAATATATAAAAATTAATTCATAAATATGTCTGTCACGAATGTAGCCTTTGGTTGACTTTGTACATGGAAACTGCTCGGTAGCAACCCTGATTGAAGTTAAAGGTTGGTTTTTGTTAAGATTTGTTTTCTGTAATGTTGTTAAGAGTATGTGAAGAATATGAAACATTTCAGCATGGCTAGTTGTCTCTAAAAAATTTACATATAAAAAAAAAAAAAACTAAACTGCCATTAGTTCATCTGTGTATTGTCAATGGTTCCATCTGTCTGCCATTATCAGATTTGTCTTCATCAATTTCTGTTTTAATCACTATTTTTAGTAACACCTGTTCATTGTTTGATTTTTTTCTTGTGAGGTACATTGACATCAAGAATAAAATTGTGTAATATTTTACATAGTCTTTTTTCCCTTCATATAATTAGTAACATAGATATGGTTACATAATAATCATGTCGAGTACACAAAACTCAGAACTCTATTTTAATAAATAATATGGTTTTTGTATTTTAATAAATAATAAATAATATGGAATTTGGTTTTACAATTTGCAACACTTAGTAACTGAAAGTAATTAAAACTATCTGCAATTTATTTTAACTCCTATGTCTTATCAGTTACCAGTTCAGTATTAAAACATAACAGTGGTACTTACAATATATTAATAATACTACCAATATCATTAATCACATTACCATGACCTCTAGTTAAACCATAGGTCATGACTAGTGTTATGTGACTAAAAGAAAGAAAGAAAGAAAAATAAAAAGATCTGGCAAATACCAAATGAATAAATCATAACTTGGCTTAAAATTCTGTATGGTTGTAGTTGGGGCACTGCTGATTTTGCAATACCTTACCGCTGCAAATGTCTAATTCTGAAAGGCCTCTTCTATTTCCGAGTACTTGATATTCTATTAAAAGGTTCTCCAATCCTTTCTATCCTACAGTGCTGATTGTACTAATTAATGGGGATTCAATGTTTTCATAACAGAACTGACATTGAAATGATCATTATTTTTGTCCGTAATTTAAATGCTGATGTATTGATGTGGCATATGAAATAATCATTCCTATTAGAATTCGGTGGATGAAGTGCAGCTTTATTAATAAAAGAATGAACTCCATGATGTATGTTTGCTGTTTTCTCAGATCAAATCAACACTTTAAGTTATACATAATCATAAAGTTTTTTTTTTTACTTTGTTATAATTAAATTACCTCTATTTGGCTTGAACCCAGCTTGTTCTTCTCCAAGTTTCTCTTCCACAATTTTGATCAACCTCTTTTCAAGTATACGTGAATAAATCTTACCATGAACTTAGTAGAGAAATTCCTCTGTAATTCTTACTTTCTGAGAGTTCTACTCCATCTGGAATTCAACCATCTAACCAGTCCTCTGAATTATGCTGGGTAATCACTTCAGAACTTTTACACCTCCATATGCCAGCCTGGCTGGCCAAGTGATTAGCATGTTAGCTCTCCAATCAAGAGGCTGCAGGTTTGAATCCTGCCATGGGCATGGATGTTTGTGATTGTCTGTGGAAATACTAGTGGTGGTCGGCAGTAGATGGCATTGGTGTAGTTGTGGTCAGTTGGTGGATTGTGAGTGGTGGAAGCAGAGCTGTAGATTAGATGCCCTCCCTGGAGGTGACTAATAATAATAATATTCCTGAGTTCAATTCAATTTAAACTCAGGTTTGATTCTCACCATGAAGAGGAATTTTTATATGAGCTTTTTCAATTTAAGGTGATTTAGCCAATCTCTTATGGAGGTAACAGGGGTTTTTTCTCATGGAAACTCAGGTTTTTTCATCTCTCATACAGGCAAATTGGTCAAAAACACCAATTTCCAGACAGAAAATACTATTGATGGTGGTGAGCAGTAGGAGGATGAAGTCCTAATATTTATCTACTGTATTCTTACCTCAACTCTCTTACATTTTTCTCCATATTCTTTTAGGTCATCTGCCAACTTTTTGTATGCCTTCTTTTCCAGGACTGTTTCTTTAACTACTTTAACTGTCCACCGTGGCAATCTTATTTTTCTATCTTTGTGAACAACTTCAACCACAGGCCTTCCTAGCTGGATCAATCAATGTTTTCTTCAGTATTTTCCAAATTGCCTAAGTCCCAAATTGTACCCATCCTCATTCATTCCCAGTGGATACCTACTAATGGGGCACACTAAGTGTAGGTGAGGATTTGATATTAGTTCAGATGTCCCAGTCACTTCTCTGCATTCCTTAAAGGTTGTGTAAGTCTCCTCCCATTTGTCTGGCTTTGATCCTTAAGCAAACCACATTTGGATAATGGTTGGTCAAATGCTGTCTAATACTATGCAATAATTTTTATTATACTAAGGTATGAATAATCTTAGCAAATTCCTTAAATCTTCTTTCAGAGATGTAGGATATGTTTCGAATTTCTGTGGCTTGCAAATTTTATGGCACGAAGTACTGGTCCTGATTTTTCTATATTTTTGTGCTTTACATGATTTCAATACCTGCACCACATACATGCATTTCACATGATTTGTCTGTCTTCAAGTAGCTTTTCCTAGAATAATATATTCAAGAATAATACTAATAACAAGAATAATAACTATTCAAGAATAATACATTCTGTATTATTCTTGTTTTGTTTCTCGTTTTGCTTTGAAGGGCTTAGGAGACCACAGACAAGCATACAGTACTTTATGACAGTTACTTTCTTGATGTTCTATTTTAGGATCAGAGACCCTCCTCCACAAGTTCTCCAAGCAAAATGCAGTTGATGTTTTGTATGTTCCTGTCTATTTTCTTACTGTTTATTTATTTTTTATTTTCCCTGTGTTTATGGATCAGCATCATTCAGTTTACTTAAAATCTTTCAGAAGAGTTGATTAAACTGGATTTATTTAAGAATACATCATCATCATCATCATCATCTGCAAAAAATAAAGAAAAGAATAAAGTTTTATTAGCTGCAATTTTTATATAATTTCAAATGCCACTTGTATTTATAAGGTAATCTGTATAGAAGAGTGGGGATAGCATGCAACCTTATCTCACATCTTTTACATCAAACCATCTTCCTATATCTCCTTCAATTCTAACTGCTGACTTACAACTTAAATATAGACTAGACGTTGCTCTGTAATGTCCCATTTATCCTATATAATTGTAGCATTTTGAACAGTTTTTCTCTTAGCACTTTAAGTGTCTTTTCTAAATCTATAAAGCTTAAATGCAGATGCTAGTTATATTCCCATAAATTCTCAAATATTTGTCTTAATATGATCTTGATAACACCTTGTTCTTCCCCAAGTTTCTCTTTCACAAATTTTATCTGAAATACTTAATAGAATTTCTCTGTATATTTAAGCATTTCTGGTCACATATCATCTATGCCAGCTGTCTTTTGACATTTCAGGTTTCTGATGCCCTTTCCTGCTCACCCCCCCCCCCCCCATTCCCTCGAGTGTTGGGTTGTCAAATTCTTGATGTACCCTTGAAGTATGTACAGGATATGATAGTACTACATGAAAAATTTACGTCATTGCTAACTTCCTATCTACAATTTTCCTCCAAATCAATCTGTTACCTGTCATACTCCAACATATCAGATCTTATATTTCTATCTTCTAAGGCTCTTTTTATTGTATCAGTCCATCTATATTTAGGTCTTCCTCTAGATCTTTTTCCTGCCAACCTGGCAGAGAACACTTGTTTTGCTAATCTTTTCTCTCTCATTCTGTTTAAGTGACCATACCATCTGAGATTATCTCTGCTAACACATTCCTGGAGGCTAACAATGTTAAGTTCTTTCCTAATATCTTCATTTTTAATATGATATTGCCATTGATGCCATCTGTTCACGCCTCTAATTTTTCTGAGAACTCTTATATCTGCAGTCTCTAGTCTTTGGTCAAGTGTTTTATTTCTAACCCAGCTCTCAGAACCATAAGTTAAAATTGGTGTGAACGCTGTCTTGTATACAGCTAATTTAGTGTTTTGACTCATTTCTCTCTTATTCCATATAAATTTATTCAGTTGACTTCCTACCATACCAGCTTTATTGATTCTGTTGTCTATTTTCATATTTAATTTACCATTTCACTAAAAATCGGGCCTAAGTAGCTGAAATGTTTATTTGTTCTCTAGGTTCACCATTCACAATGCAGTTGATATTTTCAATGCTTCTGCCTATTTTTATTATCTTTGTCTTGTTATCGCTGACCTTCATACCAAATCTATTACAACAGTTATTCAATTTAGTCATGGAATCTTGCAGACTTGTACTGGATTTATTTAAAAGTATAACATCATCTGCATAAAGTAAAGAGCTGAGATCCAATTTTACCATCTCAGGTTTAATACCACTTTCCTTCATAATGTGATCCACATAGATAATGAATAACAGAGGGGGATAATGTGCATTCTTGTCTGACACCAGATTTAACATTAAATCATCTTCTTGTACTTCCTTCAATTCTAACTGATTTACAACTCATAAAGATTAGGTATTGTTTAATATAATGCCCCATTGACGCCATACAACTGTAGAGTTTTGAATAGCTTTTCTCTTGGCACCTTGTCGTATGCCTTGTCCAGATCAACAAAACTTAAATACAGATCTTTGTTATATTCCCATGATTTCTCAACAATTTGTTGTAAAGTGAAAATCTGATCCTGAGAGCCTTTATTTGGCCTGAATCCAGCTTGCTCTTCACCAAGCTTCCGTTTCTCAAGTATACTTGCATTAAATCCCAGAAGGAACTCAGTAGGGAAATACCTTTGTAATTCTCACATTGTTTTATTTCCCTTTGTGTATGGGTACTATGAGAGCTCTAGTCCAATCATCTGGAATTCGTCCCTCTGTCCAGGCCTTCTGAACTATGCAGTGCAGCCACTGTAAGACTTTTATTCCTCCATACTTGAGCATTTCTGGTCAAATATCATTACTTCCTCTGCCTTTCCACATTTCAGGCTTTTGATGGCTTTTCTACTTCAAGTATGGATATGTATTCCTTATTGCATGCTTGTTGAGTAACTTGATTATGATCCTACAAAAAGACAACTGAAGAAACTCAACAAGTTACTAGATGAAATCACTTCCTTAGATCAAGAAACCATAAAAAAAACTCAGAACATACCATGCTAGGCCTCCTAGAATATATGGTTTACCTAAACTTCACAAGAACAACGTTCCACTCAGACCTGTTGTGGATTCTATTAGCAGTCTGACTTAAATTATCAAGATTTTTGTCTAACCTTCTCTGGCCTCTCATAGGCCACTCAGCCTCATCAATTAAAAATTCCACGGAGTTTCATACAAAAATAATAGACATTCGACTGTCAGAAATGGACATGCTAATTAGCTTCGGCATTGGCTCCCTCTTCACTAATATCCCCGAACAAGGAAACAATAGACTTAACTCAAAAATTTCCATCCGATATTGTTGAATTATTCAAATTTGTTATTACATCCAGATACTTCACATGGAAAGAAAAATTCCTTCAAGCAAGAGGAAGGAACAGCAATGGGCTCTCTCTTATCACCAAACTTAGCCAACCTTTTTCTGGAATACCTTGAAGAAAAAATCTTCGCTTTTGAACCTAAACCAAATATTTGGCTACAATATGTTGATAACGTATTTGCTGTTTGGAATCATTCTGAACAAGAACTATACCTGTTTCTAGTTAAGATCAACATTCTTCATCCTTGCATCAAATTCACACTTGAAAAACAATCTTCACAGGGTTATCTCCTTTCTGGATTTACACATCCAATGAAAAGAAGATGGTTCTATCTCCACTTGTCTATCGTAAACAGACATTCTCAGGCCGTTACATTCACAATTCATCTGCTCACCATCCATCTCAAAAATATGGCATCATTAAATCATTAGTGGCCAGAGCACACAGATTTTGCTCCTCTAAAGAATCTTTAAACCAAGAATTGGAAATCATCAAAAATACAGCCATACTAAATGGATACAATCCAAAAACAACTCAAAAAATCATCAGTCACTTCCCCACACATCAACCTAGACAAGAACAAGCCTGTAGGATTCCCATACCATATGTCAAAGGCATCTCCGAACATCTGTCAAAAATTATGAAGAAATACAAACTTGCTGCTACCTACAAACCAATCAACCAGATCTATAATTTGCTACCTTCTTCTAAAGACAAACTCTAACCTTTGATGCTGCATTTACGATGTTCCATGTTCCTGTAAGATGCCTTACTATGGACAGACAGGAAGATTTATTAGTAAACGCATCTCTGAACATCAAGACCATATCATCTTATCAAACTGCACAAATCTGGCCTCACACAACACCGAGTTGAAAACCCAAACCATAGGAGCCAGTGGAAAAACACCAAACTTCATCAAATTTGGTGTTTTTCATTAATTACATAGATCCTTATATAAACATGAGCGTTTATATAAAGAAAGTGCTGAAGCCCTACATCACAGACCCAATTTAAACCATAACGACGTTCTTACTATCCTTAAAGTTCGGGAAATTGTCATCCTTAATTGCGTAAAATAAATTTCTGTATGCTATTCTATATCAGATATTTTAATTTAATTCTATATCATGCTGCTGCACACATACTGGGATTCCATTGTAAGCATGCATCTTAACTATATGTTATTCCTAGTATTGTTTGAAATTACTGTGCTGACGATGCCCTAAGATACTTAGGACAAAATATTTACTTATTAAATAATTTAAGTGCTGTGGTCACGTGTGTACTTTCTAATACTTGCACTATATAATAGATGCTTGTTGAATGTTTTTTTTTTTTTTTTTACTAATGTGCTGTCATTAATTGTTTCGTTTAGCAATTTTTCGAAGTGATTACTCCATATATCAAGGATATCTTTTTCTCCAGATTTCATGTCACCTTTATCATCTCTAATTCCTTTGACAGCACTCTTTCCTCCATTTCTGAGAATTTTAAATATAAATATTTTGCCACCTTCTTGATATTTATTTTCTATGTTCTTACCAAAGTTTTCCCACGACTTTTGTTTATTAGTTTTACACATTGTTTAGCTTTCTTACATTTGTCTCTGTATTCTCTAAGAGCACAAGCTGACTTATTTGCCAGGAACTTTTGATATGCTTTCTTCTTTTCATTCACTGCCTCTAACTTCCTGTATCCAGGGAGTTCTGATTTTTCTGTCCTTGCAGACAACCTCACCACATGCCTCTCTGGCTGAATCAACCAATGTTTTTCTTCAGGGCTTGCCACTGAATTTCCAAGGTTTGGTTCCTGTTCTCAAACTCTCATTTTTTTCTTGAATAAGGTTTGTGAAAGAGTTTGAGAACAGGAACATTTCACATCTGGAAGCTGCTCAACTTTTATTCACTTTAAAACTTTCTTACATGTTCTTTTCAATATGAAATTCAATTTTATCTTGCTCAAGACTAAATGGTGATCACTTCCAATTTCAAATCCTCTGTACACTTTGGTGTCCTGCACAAGGGAGAAAACATCACTATCAACAATAACATAGTCAATGAGACTTTTCTTATTTCTTGCCTCTGCTCTCCATGTGAATTTGTGCACATTTTTATGTTGGAACATGGTGTTAGTAATAACCAGTCCATGTCCTGAGTAGAAATCCAAGAAATATTTGCCATTATTATTAGCTTTGCTCTTTTCTCCAAATTTTCCCAGTATATTTTTGTATGTTTAACAATCATTTCCTACTATGCTATTTAGATCCCCAACAAGAACCAACTTTTCCTTTTTCATTGTGTCAGTTGCTTTCTCTAAAGCCTCAAAAACTTCCTCCACTTCTAGCTTAGTAGAACCATCTGTGGGATCATAGGCACAAATGAGTCTTATTGTCCAGATCCCCATTCTGATATTTGCCCACATCACTCTACTTGAGACTACCTGCCATTCAAGAAAATTAACATTGTATTTAGTGTTGAATACTATGGCTACTCCTTTTCCTTGATTGTTATTACCTGAATATAACATTTTGTATTTATTGCTCAGAAAGATCTCACCAGTTTTTGTCTTTTTTGTTTCAGTCACCCCTATTATGTCGATCTGGTACTCATCCAATTCCTCAGCTAGCTCCGCTTTGCCATTCAGGCTTCTTATGTTGATAGTACCGATCTTGAACTCTGGTGATGTTGAGTTGGGGTGTGTTTCAGGATTTGTTCCAGTAACTGACTTTTTCACTGTTCGCCTTGGTTCCCTGGCAAAAACAATGGGGGCCTTGTTTAACTAGGCGATGACTCAGCTGGCATGAAGTTCTGTCATGCTATACCATCATTTTATATTTTGGTTTAAGCAAATAAGGATACAATTTGGTCAGCTAAATCCAAAATTGCCAGCCCATCCTCATTCATTTAGTATCCAGGTAGATACTTAATAGAGCGCACCATGAGAAGGTGAGGATTGGACATTAGGTCAGAAGCCCTGGTCGGTTCTCTGCATTCCTTTAAAGGCTATGTGGAGGTGTTCTCTCAATTATACAGCTTTGACCCCTTAAGCATAAGCATCCCATGTTGTGTTTTTATATATTAATTATATACTCTCTCTCTCACACACACACACTGATGATTGCACTGATTGCATTCCTCTTGAATATATTTTAACTTTTTTTTGCATATAAAAAGCAGCACCTTTTAATTGGTCTTTTTTGACTGAAGGTGAGTTAGCCAGTCACATAAAGTGGTAGAGGGGTTTTTCACCCGGAAACTCGGGATTTTCATCCCTCAGAACAGGCAAACTGGCCCCCATTAAAAAACATGGATTACAGTCATGAATACTTATGACAATATGTGGAAGAGATAGGGTCCTCACCACATGTCGTAACGCCCGCAGTTAACCATGAGTCACATCATGGTAGTCAACCACCTAGATATGAGACAACACATGAATGGGAATAAAGCAGCATGTTGCACTTTATGACATTGTCTCTGATCTTTCTTAGTCCTTTTTTTTTCTTCTTTATAGACACACAATTTACCAATAATTGTCTGGACACTTTAGCAATTTACAGTTGATACCAGCAAGCGTACCTTAATATCAGATATGTCAACCTTTGGCTTTGATCACCTCTTGCACCTTTTGAGGGAGGCTTTCCAATGTGCAGCAGATGTCAGGTGGAATTTGTCTCCATTCCTCCATCAATGCAGGACTGAGTTCAGCAACAGATTGAGGATGTTCTGCTCTGGACCTCAATTGCCACTCCAATTCGTCCGACAGGTGTTCGATGAGGTTGAGGGCAGAACTCTGCACAGACCACGGTCGTAATTTAACACCCATCTCTTTATACCATTCCATAACAGCTGCAGCTTCGTAGTGTTAAATTGTGAATGAAGATATTCTGTATGTTTTAATACTTCATTCACATTTAACATAATCCACCATGTTATAAGCAAGACTTGTAAATATTATTTGTTGTTAGTCTCTTGCTTGTAATATATTATTCATATAAATGCTTTGAGTTTTGTTTGTTATTAATTATTTAATCTTAGAATATGTAATAATAATAATGACAAGCCTCTATATAAATATGTCATTCATTTTATTTACTTTATTCTGTAAAATTTATTATAAAAAACTGTGTGTATGTAAATTTAAATGTATATTATATGAATTGTGATATATCTTTTTTATTTCTGTATGTACGAGTGATTTTATGTAATTCTTCTGTTTGGATTTGATTGGCTGCTGAAGGAGAAACGGAGTTTATTTTAGTTTGCTCGTGCTGAGAACGTGAGCTATTTCATATAAACAGAGAAGCCAGTGGATATAAGCTGAACTGGTTAGGACCAGGTTTTGGCGGGAAGAAAGAACGTAGTTGATTGGAAAACGAAAGTAAAGAGAGGAGAAGCTTTAGAGAGAGCATAGAAACCGGTTGTGTGTAACAGAAGGGGGGGAGTTGATATATGCCGTGAATCGACTACGAAAGGACTGACAATTAATAGGCTTCGTGAATTACTTCTATGGAGTTCCGATACTACAATATTTTCCAAGTGATTAGTGGAAGAATAGTGCAGAACCAAAGTGAATACATGGAAGAAAATAAGAAATTAGTAGAGATAACTGAAACCTAGTGCATCAAGACTTGTCTAATTCTGTGTCTATAATTCAGTCATTGTAGTGGAAGATTTCTTTAGAATTGTGTAGCCATAAAGTAAAAGTCTACAGGAATTTCAAATGTGCCTTGGCGAATTCAATGTGTAGAAGCAGTAACCCGGTAAGAGTTGTCCTTTCTGTAACCTGTGAAGCTATAACTGTTAACTCCGTCGGATATATTTTAACCTTAGCTGTGGTGTTATGTCGATTAATGGCCGAATGTTAGATGTACTAAAGTACTTTCCCCACAAAATAATAAGTCTCATGTTGTTCTGTTGAGTGTTAGCTGACTGAGAAAAATTATAGTGTAGCCTGTCATAAGATTAATTATTGTAACATCTGGAAGGTCGAACTTTTAAGAACTATTTTCAACTTGATTGACTGAACATGAACTGATAAATGAATGTTTGATAATTTATGGATTGTAATTATTCTGAATACTTTGAACTGAGCTAATATATTTATGATGCGATTCATTCAATTGGTTAGAGTGAAACATGTCAGAGAAATACTTTGTGAATTAACAATTGTTAATATTAGTCATGATCCTCAAACCTAATTGAGAAGTTATTAATGTATGAATGTGAATTCTTATAATATTTTAATTGGATAACCTTTTGCAGATAGATATACTTAAATATATATATTGTACTTTTCCACATTAAATGTTTTCTTTTGTTGAGTTAAATTTGGTGTTTGCCTGATTTTCTTTCATTGCACCGCTCATAAAATTATTTGGACCTTTTCGGAAGCCTTAGATACTAGTAATAACCTCGGCCTGAAGATAAAGTGATAATATAAGTTTAGTTGATGATTGATTCCTCTATATTATTTAGACTAATCTGAATATAGGATGGCGCAGTATAATATAATTTTTTTTATATTCAGATGAGCATCAATCAACAACTAACTGAGTATAACGGAAATTAAATAAGTAAGGATAAGTCCATCAGACCACATAAATGGATCAGTTGGCTAGGTAGGACGACACAACAAAATGGTGCAGTTGGCAGGATGTGAATTCACTAATATAAGTTAAGTAATTAAATAAATTTTGTGTAATAATAGTAGAAGAAGTGATCCCTAAAACCTTAATAGTAAATTTAAGTGAATCACTGTGAGCACGTTGTGAACCAGAATCAGGCACAGAAAGAAGTTATTTTAGAATTCAGATTTTTAAATTTAAGCTTTATATCTGATATATTAATATGGCTGTTTCATCTAGTTTGAGAATGGAAGATAGTGAATTTTTTCGTACAGTAAGCCCACAACAGGTCTTTCCTCAATTTTTGGGAGAGGAATCAGATGATATGCTGTTTTTTTTTTCTTTTGTTGAAAAGCTTAGGGAAATAGCAAACTGGACTGACTTTCAATTATGAATATTGCTGAGAAGTAAATTGACTGCTAAAGCAAAAACATTTTTGTATTCATCCCCAATTCTTAAAGAAACGTTAGAATATCATAAATTTAAAGATGTTTTGATTTCACATTACTCTAGATTAAGAAGTATTGGTCAGAACTTATGGAAACTACAGAGAACCACACAAAAAGATAAAGTGTCACAGATTTTTACAATCGTTTGTTGACTCTTTCAAACAGTTTAAATGTGACTAATGAAGATAAACCTCATTTAGATTGGGCTGTATTCCAACAGTTTCGACAAGGGGTAAAATTAGAATTAAGAGAGACTGCCCACAAAAAGAGAATTAACACTTTGGAAGAATGTTTTAAGGCGTCGAAGAAAGAGAACAAATAATCGGAGATTTTTGTCCCTCATCCAATGTAGGTCTTGTGAATGTTGTAAATAAGACTGATTGTTCCCTGAACTAATCTGAGATTGAAAAGAAAAATAAAGATGAAAAGGAAAAGAAAGAATATTGGAGAAAGTCCAAGTAATGTTAATTGCATAACTGAAAGTAAAGAGCAATTCAACAAAAAGCTGATGGCAGAAGTACAAACCCTAATTCACCAGGAAGTAAAAAAATTACAACAACCAATAATGGATAGTCTTAATGAGGTAATGAGGCAATTAACAGCAATTACTGTGAAGTCTCAATAAGACCAAACCCCCACAACAGACAAAATTAATAAAATAATTAAACAAGAGGTGGCAAAACAAAATCAACCCATTTTAGCAAGGACTAGAAATTGTTAAACAACAAATACCCATCGTCCCTCAACCTCAGACAGAGAGAACATAGAGATCCTCCCAAATGTTATAGTTGCAATAAAATTGGACATCTTGCCAGGAATTGTTTCTATAACAAAAGAAATTACTCTAATAACAGATGGGATTCAAAATTTGGACACATACCTCACAGAAGGTATAATAGAATTCAGAAACCCCCTAATTTAAATGAACAATTGATGAGAATTCGAGGAGATATCCTAGGCTCTAAGTGTAGCATCTTATTAGATACTGGATGCAATGCCTTTACCATTAGAATGGACTATTTCTTAAACTTGAAAAACAAGTTATGGAAGAGCACTACCATACTGAGAGAACCTGTGAGAATTACTACTCTCTCAGACTCAAGCTTCATAGCTTATGAGAAAGTTTGCACAAGGATTTACCTACCAGAATTTAGACTGTGTGTCTGGCAGGATTTGCTTATTGTCCCCATAATATCCAACTTAAGCTCCCACATCATTATTAGGAACAAATTTCTTAGCAAAGTATCAATTCTCCTGTAATTTACTTTTCCTAATGAACAGGAAAAGAAGTATCAGAAGACATAGTGATCATATATATATGATGGAACAAGGCGACAGACTAAGGAGTTTTATTTACCAAATGAATTGGAACCATCTACTAAGGTAAAGTCATCTGTAAGTAAATCAACTGAAAAGGATGGTGATATAAATTCTGGTGTACTTTATCAGACTGAAACACAACTAGATGCTAATGAACCATCACAGCAACAAATATCCATCAAATGTTGGCACTGAAAAATCAACTAACAGTTAAAGTTTTACATAATAGAATTAGAAATTTGGAAAGTCAATGGAGATACAAGGAAATGAGAGATCACAGAAGGAATTACCAAGACGTGAGACAACTGAGACTAGGTATTAGTGACAGAGAACAGTTTCTACCCTGAAAGGACATTACCTCACTATAGGCATAGAGAACAAATGTTTCCCTATGTTAGAAACAACAAAGATCCAAGAGGAAATACAGAGAGAAATAAAAAATATAAAACATGATAACAAATCAGGCTTGGTGTTCAAACTAGGAACTATTTAAGAACTCAAAAAGGAGATGAGAAGTCTGATTCCTCCACCAATGAATCTTATGCGAAAAATTTTTCTTTAAAGAAAAATTTTTCAGAGAAAGAGTAGGCCTTTGTTAAATTGTGAATGAAGATATTTTGTATGTTTTAATACTTCATTCACATTTAACATAATCCACCATGTTATAAGCAAGACTGGTAAATATTATTTGTTGTTAGTCTCTTGCTTGTAATATATTATTCATATAAATGCTTTGAGTTTTGTTTGTTATTAATTAATTATTTAATCTTAGAATATGTAATAATAATGAAAAGACTATATAAATATGTCATTCATTTTATTTAGTTTATTCTGTAAAATTTATTATAAGAAACTGTGTGTATGTAAATTTAAATGTATATTATACGAATTGCGATATATCTTTTTTATTTCTGTATGTAAGAGTGATTTTATGTAATTCTTCTGTTTGGATTTGATTGGCTGCTGAAGGAGAAACGGAGTTTATTTTAGTTAGCTCGTGCTGAGAACGTGAGCTACTGCATATAAACAGAGAAGCAAGTGGATATAAGCTGAACTGGTTAGGACCAGATTTTGGTGGGAAAATAGAACGTAGTTGATTGGAAAACGAAAGTAAAGAAAGGAGAAGCTTTAGAGAGAGCATAGAAACCGGTTGTGTGTAACAGAAGGGGGGAGTTGATATATGCTGTAAATCGACTACAAAAGGACCGGCAATTAATAGGCTTCGTTATGTTGGAGGTTTAATGGATTTTTTACAACACTCAAAAAGAATTAAATTAGAATTTAATACTTCCTATATTTCGTCCTAGTCACTAGGATATCTACGGGAATTACAAAAACAATTAATGTAACATGCACACAAAAACTTACAATACTAAGCCCAACCACGTGGGTGACACTAAAGTCCTATCTAGGTGGAGAGCCCTCTAAGGGCGGTAGTAGGTGGCCTGGAATGTAAGGTGGGACCTCTGGCGATGAGTGTTTCCCAAATCTTCGGAAGCTTAATGCAACTGTATTTGTTAAGATTTGGTTGGTTTCTGAGAGCTGCTGCTGCTTCTAAGAAAAGTCTCTCTTTCTTGAATTTGCTGTGGTGGAGCATGGTGGTTTTCTTCCATGATACTCTGTGGGTGGTGTCCAAAACATGGTCAGCCAAGCCTGAATGGCCATAGTTGTGTTTAACGGTGTATGACTTGTGTTCCTCCAGGCGGATGGATGCTGATCTGCCTGTCTGTCCAAAGTATGCAAGCTTACAGGAACAGGGTACTTTGTAAACTCCAGGCAGAGAGAGAGGAGGGAGCTGATCTTTCGTAGAACGGATAAAGGTAGCAAGTTTGCGGTAGGGCTTATATGCTGTGTGTAGGTTATATTTTTTTAGTATCTTGGCTATTTTTTCCGAAGTGCCTCGGATGTAGGGTATGGTGATGGCATTTTTAAAATCTTGTTGACGAGAGGGACAGGGGAGGAATTGATTATTTTTTTGATACTGTGTTCGCTGTAGCCATTGGAGAGGAAAGTTCTGTGTATGTGGTTAAGCTCAGTAGTGAGGGCGGTTCCACTGGAACAAAGATTGTGGGCTCTCTTGGTAAGGGTTTTAATGATGCCAAATTGTTGTGAAGGGTGGTGGTGGGAGAGTTTGTGAATGTATCTGCCTGTGTGTGTGGGTTTTCTGTATACAGTGAAGGCAAGTGTATCATTAGGCAGGCGCGTGACTAAGGTGTCTAGGAAGGGTAAACAATTGTTCTTTTCCTTTTCCATAGTAAACTGGATTCTTGGATGTAGGCTATTGAGATGACCGAGGAAGGAGTCTAACGTGTCTGGGCCATGAGGCCAAATGGAGAATACATCATCTACATATCTTAGCCAGATAGAAGGTTTGAGTGGGGCCGAGTCTATGGCTCGTTTTTCGAAATCTTCCATATAGAAATTGGCAAGGGGGGATGAGAGGGGGGAACCCATGGCGGTTCCTTCTATCTGCTTGTAGATTTTGTTATTCCAAGAGAAATACCCAGAGTTGATGGCAAAGGAAAAGAGATCTAAGGTGTCAGAGGGGAAAACGTTTTCTAAGAGAGATAAAGTGTCAGTTAAGGGAATATTGGTAAACAAAGAGGAGATATCAAAGCTTACTAATATGTCTGTATTGTTCAAGGTTAAATTTTCTGTGAGGGCTTTAAAGTGGGTCGAGTTTTTTATATAGGAAGCTGAATTTCCGGTGAGGGGGGACAGAGAGTTGGCCAGCTGTTTAGACAGTCTGTAACAAGGTGCATTGGTGACATCTACTATAGGTCTGAGTGGGGAATTGGGTTTGTGGATTTTTGGTAAACCGTATATTCGGGGGGGGGGGGGAATGGGAGCGGAAAAGTTTAAGTTTTTTCGTGACTAGGACAAAATATAGGAAGTATTAAATTCTAATTTAATTCTTTTTGAGTGTTGTAAAAAATCCATTAAACCTCCAACATAATGTCCTCACAGCACTTAAGCCTCTACACAAGAATAATAGGCTTCGCGAATTACTTCTATGGGAGTTCTGATACTACAATATTTTCCAAGTGGTTAGTGGAAGAATAGTGCAGAACCGGAGTTAATACATGGAAGAAAATAAGGAATTAGTAGATAACTGAAACCTAGCACATCAAGAATTGTATAATTCTGTGTCTATAATTCAGTCATTGTAGTGGAAGATTTCTTTAGAATTGTGTAGCCATAAAGTAAAAGTCTACAGGAATTTCAAATGTGCCTTTGCGAATTCAGTAATGTGTAGAAGCAGTAACCCGGTAAGAGTTGTCCTTTCTGTAACCTGTGAAGCTATAACTGTTAACTCCGTCGGATATATTTTAACCTTAGCTGTGGTGTTATGTCGATTAATGGTCGAATGTTAGATGTACTAAAGTACTTTCCCCTCAAAATAATAAATCTCATGTTGTTCTATTGAATGTTAGCTGACTGAGAAAAATTATAGTGTAGCCTGTCATAAGATTAATTATTGTAACATCTGGAAGGTCAAACTTTTAAGAACTATTTTCAACTTGATTGACTGAACATAAAGAACTGACAAATGAATGTTTGATAATTTATGGATTGTAATTATTCTGAATACTTTAAACTGAGCTAATATATTTATGATGTGATTCATCCAATTGGTTAGAGTGAAATATGTCAGAGAAATAGTAATACTTTGTGAATTAACAATTGTTAGTATTAGTCATGATCCTCAAACCTAATTGAGAAGTTATTAATGTATGAATGTGAATTCTTATATTTTAATTGGATAACCTTTTGCAGATAGATATACTTAAATATATATATATTATACTTTTCCACATTAAATGTTTTCTTTTGTTGAGTTAAACTTGGTGTTTGCCTGATTTTCTTTCATTGCACCGCTCATAAAACTATTCGGACCTTTGCGGAAGCCTTAGATACTAGTAATAACCTCGTCCTGAAGATAAAGTGATAATATAAGTTTAGTTGATGATTGATTCCTCTATATTATTTAGACTAATCTGAATATAGGGTGGCACAGCATAATATAAATTTATATTCAGATGAGAATCAATCAACAACTAACCAAGTATAATGGAAATTAAAGAAGTAGGGATAAGTCCATCAAACCAACATAAATGGATCAGTTAGCTAGGTAGGACGACACACAACAGTAGCATGGGCATTGTCATCTTGATAGTAACACTGATCCATTCCATAAAAACTCCACAGTGTAGACAGCACCTGATTATCAAGAATATCAAGGTACTGAGCTAGCTTCATGGAACCATGGATAACTACCACTGGTTGCACTCCAAAACAGCTGAATGCACCCAACACCATTACTCCTCTACCACCAAACTTTACTGTGGTAACGAGTGTTCACCAGGCTGCCTCCACATCCACACCCTGCCATCAGACTGGAAAGTGGTGAATCTTGATTCATCACCCAAAAAAAGTACCATTTTCCACTGGTCAATTGTTCAGATCACATACTCTTTGCAGGCCAGACAAGCCTGCTTGTTCATTGCTGTGATGTCTAGCTTGTGTGCTGCTGCTCTTCCATGGAAACCCAGTAAATGGAGTTCTTTTCATGCAGTATTAGTGCTCACTATGGTGTTACTGCCACTCTGGAACTCATCATGGATGATCTCTGCCGATTGCCGGTTTTTGCATGCCACCCTCCTGTCCTTGTCAGTCATTTTTGGCAGCCACCCAGGGTGGCTGCCAAAAATGACTGACAAGAACAGGAGACTGACAGTAGTGATACCAGAATGTCTCCAATTGTTGATTACATCACCAACTATTGATTTTGGATGCTCCAGTTAAGCAGGAATAGCAAGTATGGCATGCCACCAATGTGACAGTCCACGATGACACCTGTCTTTCGAAGTGACTGAGTTCATGTCGTGTTGCTATACCACCTGTATTTAACTGCTACAATGAAATACTGCTTCCTACTATCTGTACATCAGTTTTTATTATCAAACCTGGTATGTTCCATAACTTCAAATAATAGGGGTGTCCTGACAATTATTGGTAGATAGTGTGTGTGTGTGTATATACACACACAGACAGACACGCACGCACACACAATGTTGAATCCCACTCACAAAAGGTTATTGAAAACCAATAGGGGTATGTATACTACTATAAATTCTCAGTATTATAGGGTAACTTGAGAAAAGTTTCTTTCAGGTGGTTTAAGGTAGCAATGTTGCATTTATAACATGCAGCACTACTACCTCACATAAAAATGTTAGAATAAAATTGCTTAAGTCTTAAAACAAAATCATGAACACATCTGTTGTAGTCAATAAGAATGCTTTGCTTACTAAATCTCCAGGGGAAAAAAAGGCTGGAATATAACAAATCTTGGTATATTCCTCTCCTTTTTTATTCCTGGAGAAAGTTGCAAAGGAATGATAAAGAGATTAAAATACACCAAGGAGAATATGAAAAGAACAGAAAAACCAGGACTAGTGTTTCACACCACCATTCATGTCTTGCCTTGAAAACATTGTTCACTATCTATCCAACAACACATTCTGCTCATTCACCAGATGATTTCTTGTTCTTTCACCATCTGTTATCCAATACAGTATTTCTCATATCTATCTAATGGGTTCCTCTCGCCAATTTTTTGTCTCAATCATATCGCATCTTTCTATGTCAAGTTTTGTAGAGTACATTCTCTTAACCTCTCCTCCTAATTCTTGGTCAAATTTCTATACTCTGTTTTCTAATCATTCAGATAGCCACCTTTTGTGCCTAGAAATCCAGAAGTGATAGTTCCATATATATAAGGCCAAATTATTTGTTTTAAAAGATGGAACTATTATTTTCTTGTCCCTATGTCAGTGTCCTTCCCATTATGGTAGCAATTTTCTGGGTAACCTTTATAACTTTTTTGCACCTTCTCTAGTCCAAGTGCATGATTTTACACTTGAGCAACATTGAACTGACATTCCAATATGTTGGCACTCAACGCTCCAACTTATTCAGGTCATCTTGTAACATCAGAGCCTCTGGTATTACTTTTCTCTGTTTAGCATCATCAGCAAACAGTTGAATATTTCTCAAAAACTTGAACAATATTGTCAATATATAAATTAAACACTGAATTCATAGCTCATGCTATGAATTCAGTGTATCATGTTTGTTAATTGCATGTGTTCTAATGGCCAGTTTGCCTGCTTTGTGGGATGACACAGAACAGAATCCTACAGTACACTATTTGTCATCTCTCTCTTTCAAGACATTGCAGCTCCCCATGCACAACTTGCTGATTTATCAACCATCCCATCCCTGTAAGCAGGCTACCAACTGATTATCTATCTCCGTTTTCCTCAGTTGCAACAATAGTGTATTGCAGTATTCTATAAAGCCCCTCTGCAACAGCTTTAAAAAAAAAGCAAGTAGAGACCATATAGGCACCATCTCTACTGCACTTGTCACCCCATTATAAAATAAAATGGTTTTATTTTAGGTTACATTAGCAAAGCATCTTCCATTAACAAACCCAGGCTGCTCTCTGAAAATATTACTTGCATCATTCTAAGTTCCTGTATGACTACCAGCTTCACCACTACACCTGATACACAAATGGACTTATAGTTTGCCACTACAGACATCTCCCTTACACAGCAGCAACACTATTTTCCTTCTGCTTTTCTGGGACTATTCCTGTTGTTAGGCTTTGTTGAACAGCCAAGTTAAGGGCATTGTTAGGTCTGTATATTCCCTCAATATTATGTGGTGACATTCCATCCAGTTCAACAATTTTATCTTACTTAAAATTTCAAACACTTGGGCAATTCAGAAATGTAATATTTCTATTGCCATTCAACACTGCTCCCAACCTCACCCAACATGAAATATGGTGACAAATTACTGGTTGAACGTTTCCACTATAGCAGGGAATATGACCTGTGTACAATCTCCAGTAACTAGTCAATTTTCTATATTCATCCTTTCTTCTACTAGTTACATAACTATATAATTCTCTAGGATTTTGTTTTGCTGCCTCAGGAATGTGCTTGCTTTGTCACCGTCATAGTTTGTGCCTTATCTTGATGAGCAACCTGTTCTTTATATTTTCTCCATAAAATACTTTTTCTCTGCACTCCTGCATAATTTTATGATTCATCCCTATTACTTTTCCTCCTAAGATTAGGCAACGAAATAGTAAGGGTCAACAACTGATCAAATTGATGGCAGTATTGATACAATCTGATACTACCATCACTAATTATTACAGCAACCACAGACACTACTGATTTCTCTCCCATTCAATGTATTGTGTCATGGTAAGTCCCCATCAGTTTCCTTAGTTTGTTAGAGTCATCTGTTTAGCAATTCCACACATCCCTTTGGTTCAACGATGCTGGTACATGCTTAGTCCCCCCCCCCCATGTTAAAAGCATGACGTGAGAGGATCTCATTGATTGGCGGTTAGTAACTTCTGTTATTACAGCATGCAAATGTTACTAAATCCACCACTCTTATCTTCCCATGTGTTGCTTTCACTGTATTATTTCTGTCCAGTAATTTGCTACGTATTCAAGTCTATTTAGAACTAATGCGTTAAAATACTAGGCGCACTTGGACTTCCCAATCTTCTCGCAAGAAAGATCTCATCCCCCCTCTCCACCGCTGATAATACTGAAATTCTCGGACAAATCAGATTTCTCTCCTCCTTTGATCTGCATCTCCAGCCTTTCCTGGTACAAATACCTCATTCCTTAGCATCGTTTGCCTGTATAAAATGTGGTGCCCTTTGCTCGAGATACTACCTCTCACCTGTACAACTGCGAACATTCCAAATCACAAATTTTCTCAACCTCAACGTAAAGATTGATTTTTTCCAAAAAAGAACAACCCAGAAAATTTAAGACTTCTTTCTCACATGTTTCTGCCGTTCACCTTTTTTATAGTTTTTATGAGAGAAATGCGAGATATTCCGGTTCTGGTGAACTTCCGTTATTCTTCCATGTTCCTCTAAATCTATTACGAGTGTTGCTGATCAGTCCAACTTAAATCACTGCATCAGTTTCTCGTCCTCTTTCATGCCATCTATCTCTATCTTCTGGATCAGCCTTCCTCGCGTATTAATCTCCCACATCTGTGGCTCCAGCTGTTCAAGAAAAAAAAAAAAAAAACACCAATAAATTCTCCTTTCCTCATACAACACTGATATAGGCAGTGATGAGCTATGGAAATTTTAACAAAGGGCTCGCATCGTCGAGGGAAAAAAAAAAGTATTTCACACAAAAACTTTTATTAATACAGCTTGCGTACAAATTCCAATCAAAAAGCATGGAGCATCAACCTCTCAAAAAGCATCAACCTCTAATTTAACAAATGCTATCATTTTTAAACAAATATTTCATGATCTAAACATGAAATATTTGCACACAATCACTGTGTTTTAACTATCTTTTTTTTTCACTGTTTTAACTATCAAATATAATAAGAATGAAATCTTTTATAAAACATTTGATTGGCTACTTGAAGGGAAATGTAGAGATAGCGCATGCGCTTATTTTATTTTCAAACTTGGGCGCATTCGTTATAGAGGAGTTGAAACAATAATTCCAAATAATCTATACACTGTCGAATAGACTAATTTTTTGTTAGGTTACCGTATGAGTTTGTCGCTTAATGTTTCAAAAAAAATTTTTTTTTTGAAAAAATAAAGTAAACAAGAGGCTCGCAAATTTGAGAAAAATCTAACAAAGGGCTCGCGCGAGCCCCTTATTACTCACCACCGGTTATAGGTCTTGCAACCTCTTGTGCTGAGAGTAATTTAAAAAAAAAAAAAAAAAAAAAATCCCGTGCACCCATAGATGATGCACCACGGGTGCAGAACAGCTGGCCAGAAATTGTTTATACTGAATTAACATCACGAATAATTCCTAGTACTTCACTTGGGCAAATTTCAATTAAATCAGCAGGGAAAAAAATTATATTTGGAAAATATAAATATAAATACATTATATTTATAAACAGATTCCCACATATTAAGTATAGGTAATATAAATTACCTATACTTATATATACTATACTAATTCATATTTAGTATATTACTATACTAAATATGAATTAATTGAATTATTGGAATCGAATGGAAAAATATGAACTGAAGTATATCAAAAATTAGTGGGCGGAAGATGGCATGTTGTATAGATGGTTGATTAAGTAGAGCAGAATAGGTTATGTAGTGTAGTGTTCTCACATGATAAGTCACTCTCCGTGGAGGTGTCACGTAATAAGAATAATATATGAACCAAATATTTGAATTGCGTGTAATAAAATCTAAACTAATTTTCGAAAAGAATTCTATTTACATTTGAGCTTGAAGTTTTTCGTGTTTGGAAAATTTAATTCAAAGTTCTTTGCAGAGGGTGTTCTCTGTCTTCATATTTTCAATACTAATGGAGGCGTTCCTTGGGGATATGCTATTTCACCCACCCTCTTTCTCGTTTATGAAACAATCTAGTCATATTTAGTTTATCCAAAACAACTATCCTTCTTCCTGCAAAAGACCTTAGCTTTTTCGCTCCCCTCCCACCTTTGATAACGAGAAAATGTGAGGTTCCAAATCGAGGGATCGGAACCATCTGTTCTGTTTTTTACCCCTCCTTCACATATCCTAGATATCTTGATAATTTAACTACTCAATGAATAGGTAAGAATGTGGATTTTTCACGATATCAATGAATTATTTGGCGATCTGCTTATCCTTTCCTTTCATATCCGCATTTCATTATAAATCTTCGCCCTTTTTTGTATCAATATTATCTATTATACAGATACATGCAGGGCCATAGCAGTCTAATTATCATTACCCTGTAATCCACACTAAACTCTGGATCCTGTTTTCACAAAACAGGATCCAGAGTTTAGTCCAGCCCAGAGAAGCCTTACAAAAAATTAAAGGGCTTAGTGAAAGCTGATTATGAGGAGAGGAACCAACAATCCGTTACATCACTGTGTAAAAATAGATCCATGTGATATGATACAGAGGAACTGGCAAACAGAAAGTGACATTTTTTTTTCAATCATTCATCATCTCTGATTTGAATTCCGTAATTGATATTAATTTTATTACTTTAATTTCTTTTCCGCTCCTATCTTTATATATCCAAATTTTTAACTCGTGTACACACACACACACACACACACACATATATATATATATATAGGTTATATTCCTTTAATACTTTTTATTTTTCATCTTCACATATTTCGTATACTGTTGGCGTTTTCGGAAATTCTTTGTGGCTAAATAAAACAGATTAGTTGTATACGTTCGTGTTTAAAGCAAATCATCTTATTTTCTCTACTTAAAAAAATCTCTATTAATTTACACTTTTATTAGTTTATTTTTCAGCATTTCTCATTGTTTTCTTACTTTTCTTCTCCTGTTAGTCATTTTTCAACATTCTCTTTTCCATGCCGCCCTTCAAGCTCTGTCACCATTTTTTCAGTAAACATCTGGTTAAAAATTACTTTTCTCATTACACTACTTTATTTTCAATGCTGTGTAATGTTCCCTCTTTTTCTATTGATTTTCTATCTCATCCTTTCGTTCTGCTACACATCATTCTTTTTGACACTGTTTCGTTATCTTTTTAGCGTATATTACATTATTTTTGTTTGTTTGTTTCCTCTTTCTTTGTCACCCTTTTGTCTTTCAAGTGCAGTAATTTAGCACGTTTTGTGGAAACTCAATAGTGCGCTTTGAATTTTTTAAGATAATTTTTTGTTACTTTTGATTTCTTCCGCTCAGTATCCTTTAGCCTCTTTTTTCTGTTATACATCAGAATAATGAGGTCAGAACGGGGTCATTTAAATGGGGCCGACTAACTAGAATCAACAGACAGATGGAGAACTAATTTCTGTCGGCGTCTTGGAAGCAGCCGGCCTTCGGTTAGCTGAACGCCCTTGAACTTCAAAAGTGTTTTTGTTTTGCTTTGATCCCCCCCCCCCCCCACCTTACTGGCGTGCGCGTGTGCATGCTCTGGTGAAGGTAAGAGAGAGAGAGAGAGAGCAATAGCCTACTTCACGGCAAGTAGCCATACAGACATAGTCCTGAAAAGGGGGGGGGGACAAAGTTAACAGTAGCATATGGTTTGTAAAAGTGAGAAATATCAGCCAGTGACTGTCTAAATATATTAAAATATTTTTCACAAATTACGTAACACTTTCGTAACCTTTGTGATTTCAACAGGAGTTCTATCTAAATACATCCGGTGTTTTTTTCGATTGCTGTATGTATAGTAGCAGTATGATAGCCAAAGTTGGTTTTTCCTTTCATATTGACTAATCCTTCCCATCATTCCATTTTCAACCGTCTCTAAATTAACTTTCTTTATAGGATTTTAATTCCATAAGAATTTATTATTAGTATTTTTTTTTGCCAATGGGGGGGGGGATAAAAGATTATATTAAAGGGAAGAATGATGACAATCAGAAAATGGAAATAATAAACAGAATTAAGAGGCAATGATTCGTTCATTGAAAACAGGGAAGACTAATTCATTTCTCTTGAAGAAATGGGATTCAAGAGGAATTATTGAAATTCGGAGGAAAGATAGTGATTGAATACATGGTAAAACTACTGTCATTAAGTGCTAAGGAAAGTGAAAATTTTCCTATAAAGTGTAGAGTAAGACAGGGCGATAAACTATCGCCAAAACAGGTGTAAAATTTGCCTTGGTGAATTTGAATTGAATTTGAAAAATGAAAAGTTAAAATTCATGGAAAGATTGATCCATCTGTTTTGCCAAGTTCGCTTGATAGAAGGTACAGAAGATCTAGAAATAAAATTAAGGAAATTAGCTTACGTGTCCAGTCAAATTGAGATGACAAGAAATTTAGACAAAACAAAAATAATGATGAATAACAACTCAACACCAAAATATAATTTTGATGTTGAGTTAATGTTGGATTAAATGGATTTAGATGGATTAAATTCATATGTGGAAAAATCATAAATTTGTCAAATAAAAGAAATAAAAAGGATACAATTAGGTTGGGTGGTTTGAAGGAGAATGAAAAATATCTTCAAAGGCGATTATCCAATTAGTTGGAAAAGGAAACCTTTCAACCAGTGTGCCTTACCTGTAATTACATATAGCAATAAAAGCTGGAATTTCACTAATTTAACGATACGATTCGCAAATTTAAAGTTACCGAGAGAAGAATGGAAAGGAATCTCCTCGATGTGATACTTAGGGGGGGGGGGGATACCTCTCCCATTTGATAAGAGCAAGAACAGGATATTATCAAACGCATACGTTCAAAATAGAGATCAGTTGGGCACATTTCAAGATATAAAAACAGAAGATGGCCGAAATTATTAACAGAATAGAGACCTATGGATGTCAGTAGACAAAAAGGAGGGCTAGGAATGGCAAAATGAATTTATTAGGATTGCTAGAGAGGACTGCAGTGGATGAGAAAAGCTGAAAAGAGAATGAAATGGAGAAAACTGAGGGAGACTACAGTCCAGCAGTAGACTGATCCAAGTTGAAAAAAATTTCTTACGATTCAAGAATAGCGTAGTTACATTATTCAGTAGATTGGCCTTTCTTACCTATTAAGTGATTTTCTAGTAACTACTAGAAAAGCAGTCGTTTTTATATTAGATGTAGAATTTCATTGGCCAGTATGCTCAGTGGAGGCCTTAAGTGGCTTTAAAAAAGGTTCGTGTTTAGTCTTTATAGCAGGGTTTCCCGATTATCTACGTACTTACAGTAGGGAAAGATTCACATAAAAACTGTTCTGTCGTAGCTTCGGTATCTCTAGTCGAAAAGTGAATCCTGAAAGTCGACGTGTGCGTCCATGCACCAATTTATAAATTCTGAAAGTGACAAGGATTTCTAAAGTTCGTTCAGTCCATCGGAGTGCTCTGCCCCTCCCCTCCCCCATTACACTTCAGTTGATGCACATAGCTTTGGATGGCCCAGCTTGCATTTTCATTGGCCTTAGAAAATCTTATTTAGAATTTCTATTTTAATTTCATGTCATTTAAAACTCATTACACAAATCATAGTCTATAATTATCGCACATACACTGATATAAATAAACGCAATGATGGCGACATGACCAATACGTCAGTGAATTCGAAAGGACGGATTCGAATTTTGACAAGAAGTCTGGAGACCAAACTATCATCATAAACAATATGAAATTCAAATTGTTCAGCTTCACGTAAGGAAATAAGCAGGAAATTATTTTTAGTGTTTCATTAAAATATAAATTATTAATGTATATAATGATGAATATCAATCAGGCAGGGGAGAATTCTCCATGTTTGCTGCGCAAGCTCATTAATTGAGAAAGAAGTAATGTTTATTTGTTAATAAATGCATGTATTTATAAGCATTCCATTTAGTCTTATTTTTGTAGACAGAACACGTCTTAAGCTTGCGCGGCAATAATTGAGCTTTGCGTTGTGTATCGAAGGCCGATGCTTGCTCGTCTAGTCAAAGCTACCTTGGCTTGCTCGGTTGTAGAAGCTTCCAGGTCCTCGCAGCAGCACTGTGATTTCATGCGCGCGCATAGCCATTTCACGTCGTCTCACTCTGTTGCTTAAACACAGGCCATACGCAGTCAACGTAGCTCTAGCTAGTGAGCTTCAGCCAGCCTTTACAAGTGTAAAGGCTGGCTTAATTTTCTCAAGCGAGTTGCTTGGGAAAATTAAGTTACAACCAACTTTTTATGACGATGTTATTGACCAGTTCTTAAAGAAGAACCGTAGGGTAGAATTCAAGTAGCTACATTGAAAAAGATAGAATATCATTTGTAAAATAAATGTTGTATTTGTATGATTAAATGTACATGAATTTCTAAATATATAGTTTTAAATGGTCAGTAATTCATTATTCCGCTAATCAGACTTCAATCACACCTCTCACTCCTGAATGATAACAAGAGCAAGCGTGAATTTCAAGACCAGCATTCGCTCCTGCAATCAGGATAATTATGGATATCAGCAGGATACGTGAAACAGACAGTAGCCATATGGATGAGCAGCGTTATAAATCTTCACGAGAAATGAATACTTTTTATTTCGCATAATAACGTGGGAAAATTCAGAAGCATAGAGAAAACAATTGTTGGGATCAGAAATAGGTAAGTTCTTCAGGGGTATTTTTCAAAGAGCATAGAAAGATTTAAAGCACATTTCTTGCTTAACAATGACATTTTGTGGACAAACTCCAGTTAGAAGTAAAATAGTTATTAAAGATAAAATAATAGACAAATACTTTCAGTTATCTTGGATGTGAAATATATGAATGAGAAAAAGACAAAATTAAAAACTTCAAAATTTTTACAGATTATAGGCCTGATAAACAGAACACTCAATCCAAATATAGTACAAAAAGAAATCACGCTTGAAAATATACAATACTTTAGCAGTGCCCACATTATTATATGGCAGTGAAATTTGGGCAATAAACAAAGGATAAAAACAAGTGAAATGAGATTTATGAGAAGAACTGTAAAATACACATTACACCAAAAAGGAACGAAGACATTTAAAAAAGAACTATAAACAAAAATGGATAGAACATGTAAACCGAATGGCCAACACCCGATATCCTAAACAAATTAGAGAAGGCCGGGTAGACCTCAGAAAAGGATATTAGATTGGATAATAAGACCGGAACAGAGCAAATGGTCTATATCCGTAATTAGAGTTATGATGATGAAAACCAGTTTAAAAACAATGTTATTAGTTGATTTCTTCATTTACCTACCTGTTATGTTATAATTTCCCTGTGCGAATATATTATTCTTAGTTAACCTAATAATACACTAAAAAAAAAAAATGCGTTATATACACTGCTGTAATCTAGGTGTTCTATTTTTTCTCAAATACTGTGTACCAATGGAGCGATTGGGTTGAATTAATTAGATTGTTTCAGAATTAGCCGAAACAACTAAAGCTATGAGGTTGATTGCATGTGTTCTCACCTATTTGTTTCGTCATGCGTCCGCTTTCACACGAGACCGGTAACCCACCTTCAGTCGAAAAACCCCTGATAAAAGTTATTCGAATTCCTGAACATGGTTAGAACCCGTTTTCCAGCTAAACGACATCATAGGTAGCGGCTGAGATACGGAGGCTCTGTGTATAGCAGAAACAAACCAAGCTCAGTTGATACCAAAGGGATCTGCATACCAAATTTTCAAGGGATCTGCGTGTATACACGCAGATCCCTTGAAAACTAGAAGACCAAATCAATTCAGTAGTTAGGAATTTCTACAATGCCTCCCCCAATATTCCGTTACAACCCTAACCCATTCTAAATACAGTCACTTGAATTTGGGCAAATGGTGATGGATTTTTCTAGCTAGGCGAATTGAAGCGAATTCACTTAGGGTTTGTGGCTTTCGCTATTGTGAGCACAGACTACCACACACATTGAGTCAAACTGGAAACTTGCGCACAAAATGTTTTTCATAGGAATAAAATCATAGGAAATATTGTTTGTGGACATCAGTTTCACTCCTCATTTCTCCTCAGTATTGCATTTTGTACCAAACAAAAGTACCATTTTGTTTTCAAGGTCAATGAAAGTGACTAAGCTTAATAGGTGACCGATTCTTTGTCATCTCACAGAAAACATCTTATAAAATCTACCCTATAGATATAAAACGATAAGCCTTTTTATGTAACGTTTTTTGTCAAGTTATTTGAAACTGAGGGGCTACCCTGAGTGTCGAGTCATCAGAATTCAAGGAGAACCGGCCTACCAGTCTGGAACTCGGGTGGGTTGGGCGCCAGGGGAGAAACCTCCCTTTCGAGTTTTCAAAATTCGAGTCATCAGAATTCAAGGACAACCGCCTACCAGTCCGGAACTCGGGGGGTTGGGCGCCAGGGGGGAGGATCCCCCTTTCGAGTCATCAGAATTCAAGGAGAACCGGCCTACCAGTCCGGAACTCGGGGGTTTGGGCGCCGTAGGCGTCAGACCCCCCCCCCCCAGTTATTCTATAAATTTACTAATCTAAGTCATATTTGGGTAAAGTAGTAGCAGGATTGATTTATTTTCATACATTTTAATTACTTTCACAAATAAAAAAATATGAGAGAATGAATGAGAAAATAAGCTGAGTGAATATACACAGGCCATTTCATAGCACGCGTATCAATTTGGCAGAAGTGGTGATCAGTCAGTACATGGTTCACCTGCTGTTCGTGTTCCTTCGGCACTGTTGTTTTCTCCTCACACACACACACACAAACGAATCTTGAACACATTTGATAGTATTTACATTTATATCCAGATATAAATATGAATTCCGGTAATTCGGAGTTCATCCCGTTGCCACCTTAGATGAACTTATCTCTGGTGGAAGGCCGAAATTAATAATAAACCAGGACAAAGTGTGCACGCAGTGTTTTATGTGGTAATTAATTAAAGTTTAAAATAAGAATAAATTGTTAAAAAAATTAAACTTTAATTCTGTTAAGGTCATCAAGAACAGATGTTTTTTTTTTCTTAACGTTGATAGCAATACATTGCAATGAAAACATCTATATACAGCAATCCCTCGATTAGTGCGCCTAATGCGTTCTTTAAAACAGGCGTATTAATCGAAAACGCACTAATCGAATATAATAACCTATTAGAAAATGTATAATTCGTTCCTCAGATTTCTTTTTTGACCCTTAATTTTTTTTTTTTTATTAAAGAATTAGGGTATGTCTCAGGGCCTAGTTAAAGGAAAACCATGAAGCTGAAAGATAATAAAACATATAATATAAAACAACACAAAGACTTCTGGGAATGATGCGGAGGACACTGACGTGTAGAAGTAGGGAGATTCTTGTTCCATTGTATAAGGCTTTGATTAGGCCACACACGGACTATTGTGCCCAGATTTGGTCACCGGGTTTTCAGAAGGATGAAGAGATGTTGGAAAGGGTCCAAAGGCGACTGACTAAGGTAGTTTCTGACCTATGGAATATTGAGTATGAGGAAAGATTGAGAAGATGTAATTTGCAGAGTCTGGTGGAGAGAAAGAAGAGGGGAGATATGATAGAGACCTACAAGTTGGTAAGAGGTTGTTATAAGATCAGTGGTGGAGAAGCTCTACAGAGAATAGTGAGAGATCAGGGGAGAACCAGAGGTCATCCCTGGAAACTGTATAAAGAGGGTGTGAGTGAGGGAGTGAGAGGCAGGTTTTTTTCGTGCAGAGTTGTGAATGATTGGAATGCCTTGCCTGAGAGTGTGGTGTCTGCAAGGAGTTTGAGTGTGTTTAAGACACGGTATGATGAGGTGTGTGTGTGTGTGAGATAAAAGGACCTCCCAGATGAGTCTTTGACTCCATGAGGTCTTGTTTAATAATAATAATAATAATAATAATAATATTCAGAATATAAATTTATTATTCTGCTTCTTAACAAAGAATTGAGCTAACGTAGTTTGGCGGGCATTCTGTTTCTTTTTTTCATACAACTGACGGTATGGCCCTATTGCCTCTTCTGTAAATTTTCCTGGTTCTCTCTTCACCAGGGTCAGTCTCTAAGCATTGCTTCTTAAAAACTTCGATTGTACAAAAACTATTTTCAAACTGTTTCTGTGAAATCTCTTTGGGCTTGTCAGTGATTAAATTTTCTTCATATTCTTGAGGATCTTCCTGCTGTGCATCTAAATTTAGCAGGTCAGAATCTCAACTTCTCAGAATGAGATTTCATTAACTTAGATTCATTTGAAAAGCCTCCAAAATCATTTACACAATGTAGAAGAATGTGCTTCCAAACGGCTCGCAGATTGCTAGTAGTAATTTCATTCGACTTTGCGACTTTATAACCAGGCTGAGATTTCTCTGATTTGGCTAGAAAAGTCATGGAAGGCATTCGCTTCCAAAAAAAAAAAAAAAAAAAAAAGGCCGGTTTCATCGACATTAAATATTTGTTGATCACAATAGTCCCCTTCTTATACAATTTTCTTCAAAATCTCTGGATATCTCCTTATCTGCACTTGCAGCTTCGCCTGTGATTAGAGCATTATGTAGGCTATTTCTCTTTTTGAAACTCTCAAATCACCCAGCACTAAAGTGGATTCTTCTTTTCCAGGTTACAAAGAGACAACGCTTTTAATTTAATAAGGCCAATGTTTAGCAGGATCCGTTTTTTGTTACAATCTTTGATCCATGTAATAAGAACTTTTTTAAATAACGAAACCTGTGGTGCGTTCATAATTAGAAGAAACACACGTATAAACCACAGTTAAAATTATTTAATTGTAAATATTTCATCCTAAGTATCTTAGGACATCATCAGTACAGTATTTAAACAAAAATTAGGAATAACATACAGTTAGGGCGCATGATTACAATAGAATCTCATGAAAACGTGCATAACGTGCTAAAGTAGTACAAAAAAAAAAAAAAACGTTAATTATTTAACATAGTTTTGTATGATAATTTCCCATACTTTAGGAATAGTAAGAACTTCGTTGCGGTTTAGGTTTGGTCTGTGTAGTAGGGCTTCAGAACTTTCATTGTATAAACGTTCATGTTTAAGTAAAGATCTATGTAAAAGTTTAGCCTTTTCCCAATGGATCCTATGGTTTGGATTTTCAATTCCGTGTTGAGAGAGGCCAGATTTCTGCGGTTTAAGAAGACGAATGTGGTCTTGATGTTCCGAGATGCGTTTCTGAACAGACCTACCTGTCTGTCCAAAGTAAGATAATTTGCATGAGCATGGAATCTAATAAACACCAGGTAACATCAAGGGTGAGAATTTGTCCTTAGGAGAAGGTAAAAAGTTGTAAATTTGGTTGATAGGTTTGTAAGTAGTGGCAAAATTGTATTTCTTCATAATTTTAGAAAGACGTTCTGAGATGCCTTTAACGTAAGGTATGGGAATCCTATGCACTTCTTCCTGTCTGGTTTGATGTATGCAGAAGTGACTGATGATTTTTTGAGTTGTTTTGGGATTATATCCATTTAGGATGGCTGTATTTTTGATAACTTCTAATTCCTGGTTTAAAGATTCTTCAGAGGAGCAGAATTTGTGTGCTCTGGAAACTAGTGATTTAATAATGCCAGATTTCTGAGATGGATGATGAGCAGAAGAATTGTGAATGTAGCGACCTGAGAATGTAGGCTTGCGAAAGACGGAAGTGGCGATGGAACCGTCTGCTTTTCTTTTGATGTGTAAATCCAAAAAAGAGATACCCTGTGGAGATTCTTTTTCTAACGTAAAGTTGATGCGATGATGAAGAAGGTTAATTTTATCTAGAAACAGTTGTAATTCAGGTTCGGGATGATTCCATACTGCAAATACGTCATCGCCATATCTTAGCCAAATTTTTGGTTTGGGTTCAAAAGTGAATATTTTTTCCTCAAGGTGTTCTAGAAACAAATTTGCTAGGTTTGGTGATAAAGGAGATCCCATTGCTGTTCCTTCCTCTTGCTTCTAATTATGTAATAAGAAGTCTCTCATTAAGAAGTAATAAGAAGTTCAATCATTATAATATTTTGATTTCGAGTGCATGCATGATGAACTTGAAGCAGTCTTACCTTTCTCTTTGTATTCAGCAGTTGATTTACCCATTTTTATGTTCTTGTCCTATCTCTGCTCTGGACTCGCCTTGTTCATTTTTCTTTATTATTTCAAGTTTTTCTTCCAATGCGATTACTTTTAGAATCATTTTCACACATTTATTTTTTTGTTCACTAATTCTTTTACTCACGATTAAAGGTTAGAAAAATAATTTAAAATAAAAAAGTAAGGAAAAAATTCCACGTGATATGATCAGCAAAATGCTATGTAAAGCAGACGACATAAATTTTGGCGGTAAATTTGGAACATAGTGTACATGGAAATAGTGTAGTATGCCATTAAAAAATAACTTTGTAAAATGTTTCAAATCGGTAATTAAATTATTTTATCCTGGTGAGTGATTTTTTAAATAGTTAGCCATAAAAAATGCATAAGTCGAACATTTTTAAAATCTGTAACATTTATTTTTAAAATGTATATAGGCGCACTAATCGAATTTGGGCATCGAAAAAAAAATGACGCACTAATCGGGGGCTCATTAATCGAGGGATTGCTGTATGACTAAAGGTATATAACACTATTCGTAAACAAATAGTATTCTATGATTAATAAACACGTGTTAGAATTACTGTAAAGTTTATACACCGGTGTCCAAAACCTAAAAGGCGAACACTATTTCTGAAGATTACAACCACAAACTCAGACAAATCGACTTGTGGCAATTTGTATACACATTCAAATTTTCGAATCGCGCATAAAAGGGTCATGTGATAGCACTCAACAGGGCAAAAGGCTGCGCTGCGCGAATTATGTTTGAAGGAAGCTCATTTCTTAAAGGAATAAAGTTGCAAACGGATATTTTTTTAACGTTTCAAAGATATCATATAGATGATTTCACGTGGGGAAGAATTATTGAAAAGCTTGAAGAAGGCCACAGAATTACTGATATTACTAGAGTTTGGAATCTCACATAGCATTGTATCCATGCTCTGGGCAGCGTTTCAAACCAATGGAATGTGTTCCAGACGTTTGCTGATAGGTCGCTCTCGCTTCACCATGGAGCATGATGATGATAGATTTTTGGTAATAACAGCAAAACGTAATAATCGACGCACCACAGTAGGTGAGCTTGCAAGTCGTCTCTATTCAAGCACAGGTACGCAGATATCTCGACAAACTGTGGCAAGACGTCTGCGACAAGTAGGCCTATACGCCCGAAGGCCTGTAGTCTGCGTCCCTTTATCCACAGCTCATCATAGAGCATGTTTTCAGTGGTGTGATATCCATAAAAATTGGACAAGACACCAATGGGCTAATGTACTCTTTACAGATGAGATTTGTTTCAGTCTTTCCTCCGATACTAGGCGACACTTGATCTGGCGTGAAAGTGGTACTGGTTACCATCCCGAGAATGTTCTTGAAAGGAATAGATACGGCAGTGCTGGGGTTATGTTGTGGGGAGTCATTATGCTTAATGGATGCACTGAGCTACAAGTGCTGGAAAAAAGGAGCTATGACTGGTGAACGATATTGCAACGAACTTCAAAGTGAAGAATTCGTTTTTATGAGTGATAATGCAACACCACATCGTATACGGGCAGTGGATATACTTCTGGAGACCGAGGATATTAATGGAGTCGAGTGGCCAGCAGACTCCATAGAACACGTTCGAGATGCAATAGCAAGACGCATTGCTGCTTGAAATTCCCCTCCAGAAAACAAAAATTCAAATAATATTCTCAGATAATAATAAATTCAGGATTCGGATTTCAGGTCTTTCCAACTAGAGGACATCGTTGATTTTGCTTGAGCTATGGAGGTGATCGAAATCAAACTAATACATTCAGAATTTCGAACTTAAGTAAATATATATACACTGGTGTAGAAAAGCTAAGAACGAACTACATTTATACCTGTATATGAAAAAATGTACATGGCTACAGTCAAATGTGGACATTAATTTATTGCCAACATACTAAAAATTATATTACACAAAGGATGTGTTATACATTTCGTATAAATAGACTAGAGGAACATTTTTTAAGCCTTTTTTCGACCGGTTCCCGAGTTAGTCGATCTCTGGCATGGGCAAGCGGGTTCTTTCTCCCGGAAACTCGGGTTTTTCGTCCCGTAAACTCAAGAAAATCGAACCTACACTATTTTCAGACATTGGTAGGGTTAGGGACCACGAGATGGCGGCACTTGTTAACCATCTCTTCACTGTGTGCGATTAACTTAATTATAGCCTTGGGCCAGCTATCTCTGGCTGCCAGTGGAGATTGAACTGTCCACTCAGTCTCCAAAAGTTAGATAAAACGGCCTCGCCTACTCTCCGGCCAAGAGAACACATGCACTTGATAGACACAGCAGACTATGTAGATGACCTGGTATATCATAGCATGAATGATGATATACCATTACTTGGTATATCATCACATTCTAGTGTTTTTCTATTAGCTGTCCTTAAGGGGAATAGTTGATCAATTGTACTTCGTCCTGGTCTGAAACCTGCTTGTTCTTCTCCTAATGCTAGTTCTATATATGGTTTAATTTGGTTTTGGAGTACGTTTAGCCTATGTAGCTCAGTGACTGTGGCGTAGAGTTGTATATATATTTATTTTGATTGTACATAGATGCTTTAGTGTTAATAAAAATATACTCAGTGAATGTGGCGTTTTCACACCACATCGCTTGACAGCACGAAGGAAGACTTCTTGGTTTCGAATCTAGTCGGCGGCTAGAAGAAATTTTTCTAAGCCTTTTTTCGACCAGTTCCCGAGTTAGTCGATCTCTGGCACGGGCAAGCGGGTTTTTTCTCCCGGAAACTCGGGTTTTTTAGTCCTGTAAACTCAAGAAAATCGACAGTAGAACCCACATTATTTCAGACATTAAATACGAGTGTCAGGGTTAGGGACCACGAGATGGCGGCACTTGTTGAGCCGCCTCTCTTCATTGCGTGCAGCTTAATTAGTGATAGCCTTGGGCCAGCTATCTCTGATTGGGTACTAGTGGAGATCGAACTGCCACTCAGTCTCCAAAAGTTAGATAGGGCTAAAATGGCCTCGCTTACTCCCTATATACGGGAATAAAAAGGCGTTAGCTGATTTTTTTTTTTTTGATCATCACATTCCGCACTACTGGATTTTTTCCATATACGTGGCGTATATATAACATTACTGACTTAGTGCAGCACATGCTTGTGATCTCTCTCGTTTATGAAGGATTTATGGAATCTTTTCCTTAGAGGATAAGTTGACATCTAATGATGTAATATTTCAATACATAGATTGAATGCTGAAATAAATACTAATATAAGCATTATATTACAACTAAAAGAAAATAAATCCGCTAGCGCCTTTTATCCCCAAGGAAAAATGCAGGCGAGGCCATTTTAGCACTAACTTTTAATGAAGGGAATCAATCTCCACCCATCAATGATATTATTAAAATCAGCATGGGTGAAGAGAATATGGCAGACACCTGTTGCCATGTCGAGATATCTAACGCAATATATTATTGTATGAAATAGTGTGGGTTCTACGATTGATTTCGTGTTTGTGGGATGAAAAACCCGAGTTACCAAGAGAAAAAAGAAAAAAAAAACGCTCGCTCTGTCTCCACATCTCTTCATAACTGGAAAGACTCTTTCCAGAAATTCCATTGAAAAGACTTTCATAATTGGAAAGAAAGTTCGAATTCCGTTTAAGACGTATGGAACCTTTTCAAGTTGAGTTCGTCGGTGCCAATACAAAAGTGGCGAGGTTTTTCGAAATGAATCGCTGTCAGTAGTCACTTTCGTCAAATCAAAAGTCGCATGTGAATATTGACTGAATGAAGAAGTGTTTTAATCCGGCGCTGGTGACGTGGGAAAATGTAACTAGCGTGGGGTCCCACAGACCCACCCAAATAATGTAGTGTATTACAGAAATCCATATCTTTTTAATCAATATTAGTGGATTCTTTGTGGATTCTTCCTCACAGTCCTGTATCAAATCCTGTATCAAACTCATGGTTACTGACTAATTCTAAATCAATTTCACTATCTGTCAAAGCGTCATCTATAAGTTGACCTAACCTCTGTTCTTCCTGCTCGTAACTCATGTGGTAAAAAAAAAAAAAAAAAAAAGATATTATTCTCAAAATACCTTCTAAATATTTACGAAAACGATTTGCTTATAGTTGGTGTTTAAAAATACAGAAGACACGGCAGTAACGATAATATTTTACTAGAATATACATGAAAACAAATTACGTTTCGGAAGTAAATAGTCACTCCTTTTGATAGGGTGGAGTCTGATGGACCCCAGCACACTTTACACCTCTGCATAACTAAGCTTGCTTGCGCGCAATAGACTGTCATCTATGGCGTCGAGTAGTGGGTTACGGGATGGGAAGCTATACCGAGGCATGACTCACGGCCACACGTTGTTAAAAAGTTAGTCAATTTAAAATCTTTGGGATCTGTGATACCTCACCTTAGTAAAACCAGGTTAAAACCCCTGCATAAGTGGGCGGGTATTTAAATTACTTATGTACGTGCTTAACGACTTTTTTTTTTTTCGGCATTTTCTGTGTAAACTGTTTCATTCCTGGCTTTATCACACCCGGGGTGAGTGCCCCGGTGGCTATGGTCAGTTGATGAATACGGATTAGCTATTATCTGCATTCTATGACTGATTCTTTTCAACCAAAAATTGAGGAAAAGGCTTATTAAACAATATCATTAATATAAAAGGTACAGTCTGTCATAAAATAACGGGGGAATGCTGTAAAATAAACAAAAGTGTAAAAATTGTAATCGAGTTTCATAAATGTTAAGAGCAGCTGACAGCAGGCGCGCTTTCAGAATACGAAACTCTCGTAACACTAACTCAAAACAATCGAATCACGTACTGGCAAAACCAGTTGAGTTAGTTGTTGTTTTTTTTGTTGTTTTTTTTTGTTGTTTTTGATTGAAAAAAACAACATTAGTTGTTTTTTTCAATCATAACGTATTCTTGACCATTCAACTTCCTATTCATATTCTTCCAGTGACTAGTAGAAAAATCTTTAAATCGGAATCCAAAATCATGATACATCATTAAACTTTATTGAAATATTTTAAATTTAAATTGTAACGAGTTCTTAAAAATTTTAAACTTTTATGAATGACCATCAGTCATTGATGAAATTGGAACTTGAAATTCAAATATTGAATTACATTATTTAACTATTTTATTACAACTTCCCTGACAAATACCTTGGGGGTCATTCAATACAGCGTCTTGATTAGCCTTCTTCCCGATTGTTCTATTTCTTTTTCTTTGACTTCTACAACAATCAATTACGTGTTTATCTGGCCAGTTTGCGGGATGAAAACCCCAAATTTTGGGAAGGCAAGAAAACCCCTTGCAACAAATCACCATATGAGACCAGCTAACTCGCTTTCTCTTGAAAGCTCCTATAAAGGTTCTTCGCGTCCTAAGAGAATTCGATTCTAGCGCTTTCCAAAATACCGATTGGGATGCGGAGGCTCCAAGACAAAGATAAAATAAAGATTGGGGGCAACAGTTCTCTCCAAACCAACAAGGGTTTTGAGCATACCGAGAAGGAGGAAGTGGTGGAATAAAATACATTTTTTCGTCCACTTTCGTTTGAATTTTATTCCTCCGTATACTACTTTTTGGAACCTGTCCATCAGCCACACCATATCACCAGTTTCATATCCATCCCCATTTGTTCTAATTTGCGGAACAGAGTTCCAACGTGGTATCCTGTCAAAAGCCTTTGCAAAATCCAGCAGTACCATTGTGTAGCCATTCCCTTTATCCAATGCAGCTGTCACTATATAAAAAGTTAGTAAATTACGAATAAGGCATAACTAACCCTTCATAAAACCATTACTGCTTCTCAATGTACCATATTCTTATCCACCCATTCCAGAATTTTCTTTCTGACTAACTTTCACATGAGATATATTGGTGTATAATTGGTGTACACAATCACTCATGAGATATATTGGTGTATAATTTTCTACCTTTAGGCAAAGGAATTATTCTACCCTCCTTCCACTTCTTTGCGACTTGCTAGAGCCAAGATTTAAATTAAACAGTCTAGTCAAAGGCATTGCCAATTAAATTGCACATTCTCATAAAACGCGAACTGATCTAATCCCACAGGTGCATTTGCATTGAGATTCTGCAAAATCCTAAGTACTTCCAAATTCATCAACCTTTATTCTCGCATCATTCCTTGTCACCTATACGATAACAATATCTTCACTTAGATAATATATCTTTGCCAAGTGGCCGCTTAGCCTCAACTATTTCATCTGCCTCCGTCAACCCCTCTACTATCAACATTCATTAATAACCCCTTTTATGTAGATTCCATTTATATCCAACGGTTCATTTATGATTTGCATTTTTCTATCATGTTGTAAGCGGTGTGGTATAAATTTCCATAGCAACAGTCGCAAAATTTTAATTAGTAGTTAAAGTTACATGCCAGCGTTACTCCAGCTGAGCGCTGTTATGTGAGCAACGATTAACATAGTTATTCCACGGTTGTCTGAATAATGGCGAGTGGCTTTTAACTTACTGTGGCATAATACACACTTTTTAAGTGTGTATTATGCCACATCATCCATGTATCTACTGCATCCATCATCCATGTATCTACTGCATTGTCAAATATAATGTTGTCCCATTACAGACTATATAAAGCCAGTAGATATTGCGAAATAATTTTGAGTAATCAAGTTAACGCATAGATATTAGTACTTATTCCATAATCATTGGCTGTCAGAACGATGACAGTGGCTATCCATGATTTATGCAGTAGTGGGCTTGTCTACAATACTACTGTTGAGCGCGGTACGATAGAGACAAATGCCTCAAAACTCCAAATATTTGTTATTCACTTTAATCATCTGTTGATAAAAACTTCCTCCTTCATTCTTTTAAGTAACCGTGGTTGACAGATTTTACTTTTCACAATAGATGAAACAAAGAAACTTGATTATCATACAAGACAAATGCTGAATTAATAATCGAAAGAAATAAAAACTTACAGCTTGCGTTTAAAAATTTAGAAACAATACTGATTCTGTTCAAATTCTAATAAATCCGTTTTGCATAATGACTAGTTTAAAGAGTAATCACTGTTACGAATAAAAATACATTGTTAACAGTAACAGACTGCACTGTTACAAACAAATCGAATTATCAGAGGCTACAGTCCCCCCCCCCCCCATAGGATAGTTGGGAAGTCTCGTCGTCCTCTTGTCTCTCACTCAAAAGGGTCTTGACTAAAATGGAAATGGGATAACGCAAGGTGTAATACATAACTACAAAGAAGCTTGGTTGTTATTTAGTGAAAATTCAACTTCCCACAGCTGTCCTTAACTGTTGGGTTGTGTGGTATCTTATCTTGGATGAGTGTCCTTAATTCTAACAACGCGTTCTCTAGCCCATACAAAGAGGAATATATATTATTCCCTACTCTCATTATCGATATCTCTAAACGTACTACTTTGTAGAGCAATCTTCACATTTACACAATGACTGTATGCTTTAATATGATAAATTTATACTACGTTAATTTGTTATAACAGGAATTGTTATGCTTGGGAACATCTTCACAACTAAACAGTTCTTTTGCTTCTTCAACCTGTTGGTTCTGTCCACTGCTGGACGAAGGTCTCCCCTCATGATTTTGCATGACGCGTAACTAAACAGTTACGCGTCAAAAATTTTGTAAGAATCAGTTTCGAAGCATAATTTTTTTTTCATTGAGTTTTTAAGGAATGTTAAAAATAAAAGCGAACACGGAACTATATATATATATATAGTAAGTATTCTAAGCCTAATAATAATCGTATCGCAGCAGCACTTTAGGAACTACGCCAAAATCTTGTTTCCCTGATGTGAAAATTATTAGTGAAGCTGTCAGAATGAAGAGAGGCAAGGTGGAAATACGAATAAAACTGTTTGGGCTGGCACCAGTGACCGCGGAGGCCAGAAGTATTGCGTGGAGTATGTGAATGAGTTATTGGAAGAAGCGAAACACACAAAAACGAGAGGGTGAAGTTAGTAAGTCTGTTGCCACACTATGCTAGAGGCAAACTGGGGAGAAGGATGATGATAGCTAATGAATCAATACGTGTTACACAGAAGGAATGTTGTTTGTGGACCTGTGGTCTGAGTGTGATGGATGGAAGGATTTGTGTAATGCAGATAGATTGTATTTGAATCGATTTGGAGTTATGTCTAGAGAAAGAGCTTTGATCACTGAGGATGTGAAAGCTCAAGTCAGTAAAACTAAAGAAATCAGGAAGAATGTAAGCGAGTGTGTGTGTGCGAAGGCACCCATGAAGCGAATGAATGTGTGAAATGCGGAATCTAGTATCTCAGGCAATAATATAGAATGAGGTAGTCAATTCAGGATGTAAAGGTGGTCGTGAGCATAAGGGAATGCTACAGTTTCTATATATTAACGCTAAATGTATCAGGAATAAGAGGAATAATTGGTTAATGTAACCTCTCCAAAAGTTATTGGCCATTAGTGAGACTTGGCTAACAGCAGATGTAGTTACAGTGATAGAATGTGATGGATTTAGTATTTTCAGGGATGACAGAATAGATAGGACGGAGGGTGGGGTACTGCTGATGATAGCAGATGAATTGTAGCAAACAAAAGTAGGAGTCAGTAGGGTAGATAGCAGTTCTTTCGAGACAACCTGCTGGACTTTTGAGGCTAATAGGACAAAATATAAAATTGGTTGGTGCTATAAGACAGGGGATGATGTGGAAGACATACATCAGCAGATGATTAGTACAATTTATTTCGTATGGGGTTTCACCCCCTCCTTTTCCTCCCCGTCTTTTATGACGAGTTGATACCTCCTAATGAGGGATTAAGTATGTATTTTATGACTGTAGGTCCGTGTGTGTTCACCGGACCGGTTTGCCTGTTCGAAGGAACGAAAAACTCAAATGTCCGGGTGAAAAAACCCTTTACCTCCGTATGAGACCGGCGAACTCACCTTTAGTCGAAAGAACCAGATCAAGGTTCCTCACTTCATGGACGGGAATCGAACCCATCTCTTTCCGACCAAAGGGTTTCGTCCATACCGACTGAGCTGCGGAGAATCATTAGTACAAAGAGTAATTATTATGGGGACTTCAAGTTCGGAGATATACTGTAAAGAGGAAAGAAATGTAATTTATACACTTACTGAGATATAATTACTTGAAGCAGCATGCGATGGAGGTACTAGGGATGCGAGTGTGCTGGATCTGGTTATAGGATAAGAAGACCTGTTCATAACTAAGGTGGTAACATTGGCTCCAACAGAGAGTGATCATGTGGTCTCGACTTGGGAGGTAGCAAAACATGTGAAAATTCCAGTTAAGAACGAGGTATGTGCGGAACTACAAGGCAGGTGATTATGACAAGCTTAGGAGGCGGCTCAAAGCAGTACCATTGCATAAAGATGTGCAAGAGGAAGGATGTTTATACTCCATGGGGGAATAGTTAAGGAGTATCTGAAGGAAGCAATATCAACATTGTATACCCAAGGTTAGGAATGTAAATCGGTTTATGAATAGTATCATCAAGCATGCGGTAAAAAAATGTTGTGGAGGGTATATAAGGAGACTGGTGAGGAGCAAGGTTATGAACAGTATATGGTGCAGGCAAGAATGGTGACCAGCATTATAAGGAAGGTAAAATTAGATTCGAAGAAATTACTCAACCAGACCAACAAAACTGAATTGGTTGATAAATTTTAGAAATTTCAAATTATTCAAAAATCTCAAATTTCAAAATATTCGTTACAGGTGCATTTTTGTTTACTAAATCTTCGAGGGTAAAAGAACGCATAAAACTTTGATGTTAAAACAACTTGACAGTTTAATTTCCCTCAAAAACAGAAAGAAAAGAATAGGAGCTAAAATTGCGATTTGCTTTGAATTCGATTTCTCTCTCTCACCCAGGGGAAATTACTAACATCACTTCCCCCAAACAATTCCTAAAGGAGGAGCGGATCGTCTAATAATTCACTTTGTGTTGAATTAGGTTAATCGTAAACGCGAAGGGGTATACCTTTGAGTATAATTCTTTCCCCTTTCTGGATTCGACTCTGCTGTCTTCAGAGTTCTCTCACACTACGCGGCAGCTTCAAACGTGGTCTCGGGTGGCATCATTTTGCTTACAGGAATGCGCTCGACCGCGTGGCAGGCGACGCCCTCTTTCGTGCTCCATGGAGCCCAGTGTCGACTAACATATGTCCCCCCCCCCTTTTCTCCCAAGCGGGACATCTCAGTTACGACAATGAGAACATCGTATGCCACGCGATCTATGAGTGCTTACTGCGGAGCGAACTGCTGTAATTAAATGGAACCTGGTCGGGTGCTGGCTATAACCAGAAAGGTCCAACCGAAGCCATCGCAGTTTTTCTTTTTTTTCTTTTTTTTTTTCTTATCCCCTTCTTTCTTGTTTCCAGTCTATCTGGAAATGCCAAGAGTAAAGTGGAACTAGTTGTCGCTCGAGGGTCGGGTCGACGGTCGGAAGCCTTTAATTAAGGCTGAGGTGAAAGTTGAGCACGTGGAACTATACTTTTTTGCTGTTTAATTTTTTTTAACCCTCCGTAATGGAAGTTTGTTTTATATGTTTTTCTTCTGCCGCTGCTACATGTGAGTAATGTGCTTTCCTTCACTCTACTATGATTTCTGTGTGGAAAAACGTTCATAGTTTTGTATATACAGATAACGTGCCAACAATTAGTAAATCTTCGTTGGTGATGCATGGAGATGAAACTGCTTTGTCATTACTTAATAGAACTGTTAGAGGCAGTATAATAGCAGAAACTAAAACAATTGAAAAAACAAAACAAAAAAAAAAAATACGTAACTTTAATAAGCATTGCATCACCAATTAAAACTTCTTTAGCAGCTAATTCACTGTACGTTCGATTCATACACTGTTTTTGAAAAATGTTTTTTGCAATACCATTTTCATGTTTATTTATCTTATTAAATCAGTCAGAAGATTGCATTTATTACATCCAATAAAGCGATCTGAATCTTCAGTGTCATTTGGTGTAGGTGACAAAAAACAGGATTATGAATAACTACTCCTTTGGGGATGAGGTAGTTTTAATATCAGTCCAAGTCGTTTCCGAAAAAAACTTTCCTTCTTCTTTCCTGACCTTATTTTATATTGTAAAGTTTTATTTATTTAAGTTATTTACTAAAATAAAGAGCCAAAAGGCTTCAGTTTGGCGATGCAAAAATTATAAAAATCAAGTGGATATTAGATCCAGCATTATTTCAAAGCCGAATGTAGAAACCATGAAAGTTTTGTAAAAATAAGTTGACCAGAGAGCTTACGGGAATACACCTGCCGGCATTTAGAAGTCCTGATATCATTCTTTACATCCTCTCTACTGCATCACCTAGGATATCAGATCTGCGCACAGTCCAAAAGAGGTAGAATCAAAGCCTTGTAAAGAGGCAAAATGACTTCCATATTCTTTCATGTCAATGTTCGTTTTAGGATTATATTATCCTCTGAGTTGTATTCTCAATCTTTGCTATATGGCACCTGAACATCAGAGGCGAATGCTGGTCTTGAAATTCACGCTTGCTCTTGTTATCATTCAGAAGTGAGAGGTGTGATTGAAGTCTGATTAGCGAAATAATGAATTACTGACCATTTAAAACTATATATTTAGAAATTTATGTACATTTATTTTACAAATGATATTCTATCTTTTTCAATTTAGCTACTTCAATTCTACCCTACGGTTCTTCTTTATGAACTGGTCAATAACATCGTCATAAAAAGTTGGTTGTAACTTAATTTTCCCAAGCAACTCGCACACTTGTAAAGGCTGGCTGAAGCTCACTAGCTAGAGCACTTTGACTGCGCATGGCCTGTGTTTAAGAAGGGAGTGGAAATGGCTATGAAAGCCATTTCCACTGAAATGGCTGTAGCACTGTGATTTCACGCATGAAATCACAGTGCTACAGCGAGGACCTGGAAGCTCATACAGCCGAGCAAGCCAAGGTAGCTTTGACTAGACGAGCAAGCATCGGCCTTCGATACACAACGCAAAGCTCCATTATTGCCGCGCAAGCTTAAGACGTCTTCTGTCTACAAAAATAAAAGCCTAAATGGAATGCTTATAAATGCATGCATTTATTAACAAACAAATATTACTTCTTTCTCAATTAATGAGCTTGCGCAGCAAGCATGGAGACTTCGCCACTGCTGAACATCAACTTCCTATTCACTAAAACTCGAACTCCAGCCTGGTCAGTTTCTTCTAACATAGCCCTCAAATATAATACGTCATTGAATATCTCATTACAAAAGTGCATAGCTTTGCATTTACTAACATTGAAATAACAACCATTTTCACATGCCCACAATTCCGGTTTATTCAAATGATTTTGCAATTGCCGCATATCAGTCACATTCCTGATTATCTTTGCATCCTCAGCAAACAGCCATACGCATGTCAAATCCTTCCTAATGGCATTAATGTAAAAATTGAATAACAAAGGACCAAGGCTTGATCCGTATGGTAAACGTGATTCCGTAATCACGTTTACCATACGGATCCATAAACGTGAATACAGGAGAGGGTATGACAAGTGGTGAGAGTGATATGTGGCCTCCCTGGAGGTCTGGTTGCAATAATAATAACGAAATGCTGTTTACTCGTATATACGTTTATTAAGCTTACTTTACTTTCAGTTGATATTCACTTCTTAATCCAGGTCTTTCCAATCATGTGGCTTTGTCGAATCAAGTAAGCTACAGAAGCACTTTCAACGGTAGACTGTTGAAAGGCTATGCTATGGAGTCGCTAATCATGATCCTTCAAATCAAGTGGACATGAGTGGATATGGTGACAGCTAGAGCACGTTATTTTTCAGATTGTATCATCTCATGTTTAGTGTGATGGCCGTGGTGTGACATTATGGTATGATATATCGTAATCCAAAGTTTGGATTACGATCTATGGTAGTATTTTTCGAAAAAAAAATGACACTGAACATTATATTAATTTTCTGGACAATTCTCTGTGGCGGTTCTATGAAAAGGACTTAGATGATATCTCAACACGATATACACTATACCATATTGCAGAGAATGTGGAGAAAGTTTCAGGAAATTGAAGTGCAACAGTTTCTCTGGCAGCATAGTCGCAAAATGATTCTTATAATTCCCATTTAAGAACAGTTGGAACTTGGCTAATAGTAAGACCAATACGTTAAAGCTCGCTGCCATTTGGTATAGGAATAGATCAGGATATTTTGAGTGGGTGGAAATCCTTTTATTTTTAAGCAAAACATGCACACTAGTTAAACTAATTGCTTGTCATTTTCTCCACTTCAAATAAATGAAAACGCCATGCTTTGAGTAAATGTCGCTTTCAGAGGACCAAAGATATGAAAGTCGCACATGAAAAGTTTGGACTGGATGTTCATTTCCGAATATGTTGTGAACACTTTTCTCGATCTCTCATGTAAATACTAGAGGAACACTCCCATATGAAACTATGGGATTATCCATGTAGCATTTAACGATTTGCTGAAATGGTAATGACTTCTTAATCCGAAGCCGGTAATGAAATGTGGCATTATTGCTATCAATGCCCATCGATACTGTGAAACCTTTAAATGCCTAAAAATAACCAACAAGACTGAGTTCGAAATACCCGATGAATTAAACCTCTTCCTCCTAACGACTCAACGGTTTTCCCGTGCGATTTGTTGCTCAAATCCTTTCGGAAAAGATTCAAGGGAGGTGTCGGGATATTCTTTCCCGACACCTCCCTAACCACTCCAAATTTCTTCCAGTATTACTTCCATATCTTCATACAAGAGAGAGGATGGTCAAAGAACGACATATCCAGCTGGTAAAATGGAGTAAGAAGTGCATGAATGTAGTCAGCACTAAGGAATGCTTCCGGCAAGGCGAATCGATTGGACAAACGTGCCCATGCTGAAAGTAACTAAACGCAGCAGAGCTACTCTAAACGCTATCTTCCCTTTTCGTCAAGCTAAGAATTTAAAATTCAAGATTTAAATTTTCCCACAGTATTTATTTCTTATGACACGAGTCAAATTCTCAATTTCTTCAGTTTATACTTTTAAAATTAGTTTATTACCCACATTTTAGGAACAAAACTTTTCTTCTTCCAGTCCAAATACGAAATGGTTCTTAAAGAAAAAGAGAAGAGTAGGGTAGTGAGAGATTCAAACAATATATCATGTTCGACCTGAAGGTCGATGTCATCGTTATGCAGTCACTAATAAGGACACTATTCTAACTGCCGCCGCCCACCCTGAAGGGCTGCTGACGGGAAATTCGAAAGAAGTTTATGGTAAAATGGGCATGAGGCTGTAAACCCTTTCTTGATGACTTCAACGGAGAAAATCTAAAATATAATCAAGTCCCCCTGCAGTAATTTTTTACGAAGAAATGAGAAGTAATTGGTAGTTTCCTACTTTTATTACTACTGTATAAACACGCACACAAGCAGACACCTTTGTAAAATACTGTGCTCAATACTGGAGGCAAATGGCAACTATCGTAATGCACAAGTCGGTTAGCCTTTGGCTTGTGTAGGTCAATACAAAAACTTCAACAAGAGCTTAACTGGATCTTTTAGTTCTTTAACATAACTTGCTCGTAGAGATTATACTACGTAGAAAACCAGTACCAGCATGCAATTAGAATTTCTTAAGAGAAAAAAAAATACACGAGGGGACGTTAGCAACTTCCCCAGCTGCATGGAATTGCCAATGAGCGTGATTTTCAAGTATTTTTCGAAAGTAATTCCAGTAGATGCAGATTGGTGAATCAAATCAATTGTAAAGAATAGAAACATCAATAAACAGGAGAAAAGACATTTCTTTTACTGTTGAATAACAAATGAACGAATCCAGGTACATATCGTTTTATTAACTTTGAAGAAAGCGGATGGATACCATTTGTGATGAAACCATTTGAAGTATGTATAGAAATAACATTCGCAAAATTTAATCATTTCAATTTTTTTTTTATTTGACTTCCATCCACAAAAGGTTGTAAACCAATAGTACACTGCTTGGAAAGAAGTCAACAGACACCACAGTGTCAGGAAAAAAACAACCATGGCACCCACTTTAATAAAATGTAGAACCTCCTTTCGCTGCGATGAATGTAGCAATCATACAGGGCATACTTTCCACAAGTGTACGATAGCGATCAATGAGAATTTTGAACCATTATTCCTGTAGGCATGTAATGAGGTCCTGGACTTGGGGTGGACGTCCCTTGATCCCAAACGACTTAACAGTTCATCCCTTAGATGTTCAATAAGGTTGAGGTCAGAGCTCTGTGGAGACCAGTCAAGTATGGTGGCGTTCGTGTCCATAAACCACCAGTTACAGCAGCAGCCTTATCACACGGTCTTGGTGAAAGACAATGGTCAGTTCCGTAGAAACGACACAAAGTAGGAAGCACTGCATTATCCAGAATGTACAGATACCTCTCGGAGTTCAATGCTCTCATGGCACTACAAACAGAGGTCCGACGCCAAACCAGGACCATTCATCATATCGCCACCTCCGAATTTCATAGTTGGGGTTATGCACTCGGGTAAGAGACGTTTACCGGGTATCCGGCGCATCCACACGTGAAAGTTTTTCAAGCCACTTCAGGCCTCCAATAAGCAGCCAGATGGTGTCTTACACTGGGTGATCAAATTCATTTCCCACTTTAAAGACAATCACAGGCATTCTCTTTGGTATACGTCTTTAATAGGCAATTGTCTTGTCGAAATTTCACGTTATATTTCATGTTCGTTATATTTCTTGTATCATAGCAGAAATCAAACTAGCCCTCTACCATACCTAATGATTCAGGAAATGCAAATGGTGACAGTCAGGATCGATTTGATGCAGCCAGCTTCTGGGATTACGAAGATTGACAAGTTTTACAATTTTACACAGATGAACAAAATTGCCTCATACAGTGCAAAATAGCAGCAACAGTTCTATAAAAAAAATTTTTTTTTCAAAAATGTTAAAAGAGACGAGGAAAAAAATATAAACTAATGGAAACATGCTGGCTATTTCTGTTTGCTCAACTGTGATCTTATTTTATTTATTTTTGTAGATTTGGATGGTACAATTTACAGTTTGCTTTAATTCTAATTCAAAAATACCGCCAGCTATATTTCATTAAAGCAATTCTTCTGCATTGACGAAACTGAATTTATTTAAATTGACTTATCGAATATAGACTCAACAACAGCAAAATATTCGAATGGCAGCAATTTCGTCTCCAGTCATCTGTACAAATGGATCGTCCACCTTGATTCACCCAGAAATCAAACACGTAGTTGTTATTGTATTATGTACATGAAATGGTGGCAGCAAAAGGACGCGGAGTCTGAGATTCCTAATTTAGATTTATCTTAATGGAGATATTTGTGTACTCACCTACCGCAATAGTAACTTCAGAACTGAGGAAAATGACGTTAAAATTTTCGTCAGCTGAAGTATAAAAAAAGTACGCGAAGCTAAAGCAAGACACAAAGAAAACACGTTGGAAGGATATTTTTCCCTATCAGCATTTGAGATGGAAATTATTTAAGTAATGAAATGAAATACCGAAGTATACTTGTAATTCATGCACCGCAACACAAAGATCATTAGACACGGTAGACACGTTTTAAAAACTAGCGAGTGCACTGTGATGGATGGGGAGGGGGGGGATATAGCAAATTATCATGGTTATAATAGTATGATTATTATTTCCTATCAGCGATTTGAGAAACAACTGAAGAAACTGAATCGAAAATAAGCTGTTGAAATTCATAGCTGCATTCAGCTTGGAAGTTTTAACGAACCCAAACGCGACTGACAGGTGCCAGAGCAAGAGACCATTACTGGAAATTGAACACTTGACATACGTGTGGTCCAGCCCAGGGCTAGGTAACCTTATGGAGTGCAGAACGGGTAGTACCATGAATTATTCTGCTGGTAAGTCCCCTTATCTCTTTAAGTAATCGTTAAATGGTGAAACGTTCACCCTGTGGTGCCCTTTGTGACACAAATTACAGCAGGTTACTGAACTGTAATTGATTCTTCAATTCCATATTTAAATTTTATACTTGTCGTGTTTGGTATTTGGGTTCTTCTGATGAATTCGATCCTTAATCTCAAATATTAAGAAATATGTCGATCGTTAAATATTGATAGTTTATTTTTTTGTATGTTTCTTTAATTGTACGTTATTCAAAGGGTACAATAAGTGTCTACAGTGGTAACATTTAACATATAAATCATGTCTCGTGTTTTCCTCTGAGCTAAAAGGTTCTTATGCCTTCGAAGTGTATTTGTCCTTGCACAGTTCGCACAATTCTAACTCGAGGCCAAAATAGGCTACACTGCGAATTCATTCTAATTATACCCAGTCTTATATTCGGTTCACGTCGTAATTAAAGTTCATAGTTTAATAGTAGTTGATTCACTACACTTCATTTGCTCTTCTTTTTCTAAAGAAAAAAATATATATAAAAAAAAGCATGGAGTGATGGTATAGTACAATGAGATGTGAGCGCAGTTAAAACAAGCACGACAAGTAAACTTTATAAAATAAGAAAAATTTTAAATTTCTTCTATATTAAGAATTTTATATTTAATATGCCTTATGGTTTTCACGAACCTAAGACTGAAGTATTTTTCACAATCACGTTAATTCAATTATATGAAATTGATTACCGGATAAACAGTTACTCGATAATTACACCGAGTGGACAGCGCACCCATTGTGCAACCACAAGGTTGTAGGTTCGATTTCTGGCATGGATATTTGTGAGTCTAAAAAGGTAGACAATTATTGTCGTTGGTGTGAGACCACCACTCTGTTCATTAAAGGCTAGAAGATGGCTTGAAAATATGCTATGCTTGGTCTCTCTCTCGAGTAGGATTTCCGAATTACTAACTCTTAGCCAAAGACTTAGCCTAAAAATATCTCATTTTTCAAAAGTGGACCAAGTACTGAAAAGCAAGAGATTAGCTGCAATTTAGATGCAAATATTTGTCTGACGTTTTTACTAGTGGTATTGTTGTTTGCTGTCAGTACTGCTTTGCTAAAATTGCGGAAGGAATTAACATTCTAAAATTAAAGCAATAATGTCAGCCAAGCAACAGCTTCTAAACCGCAGCTGATCTGTGCTTTGTTGGTAGCACTCGATCAACTCGGTTGAGCGAAGAAACCTTTAGGTGTCGTCCAAGCCATTACTTTCTCTCTCCATTTAAGTCCAATTATAATGAAATATTTCTGAGTATTCCAGCCATGATAATCGCATGATTTTCTTTACATTTCGGCTATCGGAGATAACTACTCTAATAACATTCTCTCCTCTTCATATTTACGCCAAATTCAACAAACCTTGCTATCTTATAAATCCACGTGAATCAATTCCATCAAAAACCTGCGTGAGTAAAGTTGCTAGTCATAATCCATTCTCCTGACCAAGACTTGTACAAACTTCATTTTCCTTACGATCTATTCACTAGTCAATTTCTGAATAAATTTTCTATCCAAAATACAGAAATCCTTGCATCCGACTCCTTCAAAAAAAGATTTTAATTTTCCTTACATCCATGCAATGCTATCTCTACTTATGCAAGTGCATATACTTGAATTTGCTTACATGAACACGTCATCGAAGATGAGAAAAATTTTACTCCTAATGTTTGCACTTAAATTATTTAGCAACCGAGACTAACGCTGATCATATGATACTCTACTCTATCATACTTTACCAGTTAACTCGCTTTTTTTCTTTTTTAGAATTTGATTATTCAGCTAGCGAACTAAATTTATTACGAAATCAACTTACACGGATAAACTTAGACATAAAATTATGCAAAAATTTCCCGCCAGGATTACCCATTTTGCATTGGTTTCATTTGTTTTTCAGTAAATTCTGAAATTCCTTAATTCTCTTATCATACCTTAAATTCGAACCCTGATGTTTAATTATCACTTTTCCTGTAAGTCTTAACTTCAGTTCCAAGGTCAAATGATCGCTATCAGGGCTCTAGTAATTAAATATGATCCAATCATCACTAATTCCTCTGGTATAACGAAAATACAAGAATCCCCCTCTAATAGGTTCATGTGGCTTCAAATAACTATTACGAAGTTGCTCCAAATATTTAATACTTGTTATACTATCAACTCTTTCATTCTCCCAATCAGTATCTCCAATATTAAAATCCCCCATTAAGAATGCTTTTCTTTTTATCTTTATTACTACCTCCCTTCACTGCAGTAACACGTTACCACACACACACACAATTGTGTCAACTCCATGCTTATTAGCACTGTACTCTTTCGAACCTCTCCCACCCTCCAACAGGACTGCAATCAATATATCGTCGTCTCATAGTCTGAATCTTCCTTGATAAGCAATAAAATGTGCCCTTAGCTTTCCCTTATTTGGTTTATTCTAACATTATGATTTATGCACTTCGATTATCCAAAACGTTTAAACTAAAATAGTTTATTAAGTTTCGAGAATTTATATAAATACCGAAAGCGGCGTGGAACCTTCCCCCCCCCCCCACATCATTACAGTCTTACGTTTGAATCTGAGTAAAAAACAAAAACTGCCAACAATACAATACTATTCATTGCAGAATTTCGACGTTCTCCGCTGGTTAATCCCAACATTTCTCCTATTATGATTTGGAATACTTTTCACCCCTATTTCCAGTGAAGCGCTATAAATTTTCCATTGTTTCGTTGCTTTATATATATAAAATATGAATTTTATGGCCTTGCCCAAGGTGATAGATCCACTAGTAGTTAGATGGATACTATCGCCACAAAACCATTTCTGATTATGAACACAGTGAAATCAAATTAATAAACTGTAGGTATAGTGCACAGTACTTAATCTTATTAGCTGACATTGCTCAGATCATGAATTTGTCACTGTTAATCCTGAGAATTTTATTTATGAATATAAACTTTATAATTTTGATTCAGCGGCATGAAGGTTGGTAGTTTTTTTTTTTTTTTTTTTTTATAAATAACCAGTTTTAAATCATTTGATCTCATTGACAAACACCTCGAATTACATTATTTCCCTTAGAGACAGCTGAATTTACTTACTCCAATTCCACGCAAACATACCATAGAATCATAAAATAAACAATCGTCGTTAGACTTTAATGTTGGCAACTTTTTATGAATTCTACCACAAAAGACTAAATTCTAAGCTACATTTAGTGATGTGGATGAATTATGGCGTACGTAATGCGCACGCCCTACTATAGAGGCTGAACATTGTACCTTTTCAACCACTTCTGGCCTGAAATAAGAATGGTAGGGTCTATGCCGAGCGACCTAAATCGCATACTACCTAAAACGAAATCTTTATATAACACAAGCAAGAGATCCTCCTACTCAATCCATTCATTAATATATCCCCTATTTTCACCTAAAGAATCACTACATTATTTTTTTTTCACAAAATTCATGTAAAATGTACTAAATCATTAATAAACATTTACGTTACTTCGTATTACATACGATGACATAACTGTGAATACTAAAAAATAAAAATAACCAATCAGATAATCCTAGGTTAGATTCCTCCTAAAATCAGCATTTAGTACACTGCACAATAGCCTGAAATTTATTTGTTATACTTACCCCTAATTTCTAAGCACTGCTTACAAATAATATAACTTCGTCACTTTCGCGTTTTGCATGATCAGCATAACTCCGCATCTGACAGTTGTTACGCACAGGTGGGCCTACCAGCCAAAACGAATCTTCGATTTTTTTCTTTCGTTCCGATGCCAAGACAAATTAAAATAACAGGCTAACGCTAATATAAATATATTACCACCTTAATAAACTATTTATAATTTAATCTTACTTTAAACCAATCCTCATTTAAGCACAGTTGAACAAAGGAATCGTAAACAATCACTTTTTTATTTTAAAGAATCGCAGATATTCATAAAATGGCGTTTTGTAATAGCAGTCTCATACCACGACGTACATGTTCACGTAGTGAACTGTTCGAAGCTGATTTTTTGCACACAGATGGCACTGATGTATTACACTTTTAGTATAAAGAGCACGTGTGAATTAGCCGATTTCATATGGAGTTAGCGGAAGTTTTCTCCCGAAAACTCGGGATTTTTCATTCCTCAAAACAGGCAACCCAACCAAAAGAGAACACACCGTCACAACAGACAACACTGGCCTCATAGCCTTAGTTACTTCAGTCATAATTTTAAAGAAAAACTCCTTCAATGAGCCCTCGGGCTCCATGGAGTGTCATGTCATAATAATAATTAGAATAATATATCATACATCACTTAATCAGGCACTTATAATTGTTTATTTAGACACAATACAGCTTGAAGCTGTTCAGAAATGAATTTCCAAAATGTCCATAGCTTTCACGAGACCAATCACGATTTTGTGAAATCATCATCATATCGGCAAAAAAGTATGGCATTCAAAGAGTTCTACAAGTGGTTGTGGTGCTGTTATAGAAATACGATGAGTATATCAACGTTTACAGTTCGGTTTAGGAAATTTCGACGCGGAGATACTGTATAATTTTATTGTGCCTATTATCGCCATTGCAAATTCCGACTGAAAACAAACTGGAAATGTGTCGATAAATTTCAACAGATATGTTTATTACCAAACTCCATAAGTTTTCATCTAGTTCTGGACCAGAGTCCAAAAGTAATTTTTGTTCGTAGTACAGACACACATACATATGAACTACTCATTCTCCAGGAATGCTGTTACAAAACGTAGCTTTTCTTATTGTGTCCAATATAATTTCCTTGCTCATTTTTATTATGATTATTTTAAAACGTCCGTACCGATGAAAGGTCAAAGGTTAAATATCCATAGTGTCGTGTGTGAACGAAGGGTAGGATAAACCATAGAAAATTTTCTGACAGTTGCCTTGAGCAACTGATATTCATAATGTAGATTGTAGTTTCCTTGCTGCATTACCGGAGATTAACAACGAGGAATTAGTACAGGGTATAATTCGAAGTTGACTGTTAATAGAAAATGCATATTGTCATTCGTCAGCTGAATTTTAAGCAGAAAAGAGAATTCGACAAGAAAATTCAGCTGAGCAATTGCCTTAGAAATACCCGTAGAAGGCATCATATAGAAACTGAGCATCTTAGAATGAGTCATTAGTCAATGCTGCTGCTCTTCTTTTGAATAGAACGGAGAATTAATTAAGGTTTTTGAAGCTTCGTCGTCCAATTCTGGGAGCAGTCATTGGGAGACATCTAGATTTTTAAAAGGACAAAAGTTGTTCAGATAAGAAGTAATACCTAATATTCGAAATCATAATTTTTGAACAAGTAGTTACCGTACCATTCAAAGGAACTCAAATAATAATTTAGTTGCAAAGATCCATAAGGCCAAGCTACGAACCAAAATGACAATGAAATAAACTAAGCTAAGGTGGTAATATGGGTTGGTTATGCATCATTGGCCTATGCACTTATGAGAATAATTTGTCCAATCAAGAGTCACGGTAGTGACTCCTAAGCTAACTACTCCACAAAGTCATTGATTACTCTTAATTACAAGAATCATTAAGGCTACGTTTCGATCTGCTGTAACTCTGGTTCTTAAGTAAACTATTACTGATTCGCAAAGTTTATTTCCTAGAGACATTTAATTAGATACAATCTGTCACATTTGAAGCATTAATTCAATCGATGAAAGATAAAGAGTTCTTTGAAAATAACCCAAAATGTCCTTTTCGTTTTTCTTTTTGTCTTTTTTTTTTTCTTATCCTCAGACTTTGCAAGTTGCTGCAGCTGATTTCGAACAAAGCTAAATTACAATCATTTCTTACATTTCATCTCTTGAAAACTTCAACGAATCAGACTAAAATGTAATGTGTGTGTGTGTGAAAGAGAGAGAGAGAGAGAGAGAGAGAGAGAGAGTCTCGTTGTTCAATTGATTTCAAGAAAACAAGAAAATTTGGAGTATGATATTTTCTTAAGTTGCATAAGGTTCCTTGAGACGATTAGACATAAATGGAGAGCTTGAAAGTAAAATACTGCAGACACCTATAAGATCGCATCGAACATAGTAACAACAATCAAAAACAAACTAGTTTAAATGCTTCATGGGAACACAAACTTAAACTCAAGGTCTAACCAAGACCATTACAATTCTATCAGGCTCTGAAAGCAATTTAAACAGTTAAAATTTTCCTACAAAATAATGTGATCTGCTGTACCTTAAACCGAAAATACTCGTACAGTAGATATGAAGTTCAAAATCATACAGCATATTGAAATAAGTATCTGGATATCCATATATCGAGAATAGAATTTTCTGTTGATAATATTACAGTTATTTTCGCTAGAACTATCACGATGAATATGATAAAGCTACACCATTCATTCTTTCGAATAACTCTGATGGTTTTTTCCTTCGCAAAAATCTGATGGCAAGTTGAACATTATAAAGCGTCTTCTTATTAAACTTCAACATTGCATCATATACTCTATTGTTTTTCCTAGTTTGTTTTGCAATAAATGCCCTGAACGAAACCAAAATTGAAATGAGTGCAAGTATAATTCGAGAAGGTCTTGAACTGTGCAATAAATTGGAAAATCATTTTCTTGTTAATGACACAAATTCTGAACGAGCCTTTAAATTCCAACGTGAGCTGAAGAACTGGATATCTGGATATCGAGAGCTGTATAAAAAATTAGAAAAATCATCATCGCAAAGTTTAATCACTGATTACATTGACAGAAGAAAAAATCAGCACAGAACGAGGGTGAAGCTAATTCTGTTTATGAAGAACCATTGCCTTTACCATACAGATCTGATGCGCTGACTATCTCTTCTGGTGATGAAAGTGATTTTGCACGTTCGCAAACGTTGCCGAATATTGTCAAATAGCGACGATAATTCTGATGACAAAATGTAAAAAAAAAAAAATTGTTACTTTTCAATAAAATTAAATGAATAAAGCTTTAAAACAAACTTAGGCATTCTTATTTTGCTGAATTTTTATACTCTTTTTAATGCTATTTTAGGTTTATTTTAATTCATTGCTTCGGTTTTATGCGGTTTTAGAAAAGTATGGAACGTATCCCTAATTTTTCAACGTAAGTTAGGTCTTTTTTGTGCGATTTTATATATATATATATATATACCAGCCCCGTGAACACACATATCTGCAGACATAAATACTTACTGTTGGACCAGGAAGTCAATGGGATACCGCCTTGTTTTTAATTACTATTCCCTAGCAAAGTAGCATTGCTACCCACCAACTATCAGGTTGAGAACTGAAGAGTTTTTTGTCTAGCTCCAACACCACTGGGGAGAATTACTGCTTACAAGAAAACTATTTATGCATGCGGTTGTGTTGGACTCAAACAGAATTCATTAAGGAATTAGATATCCCTTCCCTCAATCCTTAGTTCCTGAGTTTGGGTTTTCATTATATTTACGTGAATGAAAATTACTATTTTATCATTTTGAAAATAACTCTCGACCTAGCTTCACTGTCATTGTCAAGTTAGCAGTGTTGTAGGTAGAAGACCCAACACTAGTGTCCCACTTTTGTGGGATATTGGTGTTCCTCCTTTCCACACTGAGCATGCACATTGACTCGGTTATGCATCAGTTTTTGAGCATGGTCGATTTCCACTAGATGTCTGTTTAATAGTCCTGTGGAAATGATGTTTGCTTCCACGGCACTAAGCAGCCAGAAGAAAAACTGTTATAGCTTCGATTCTAGTCGAAGACTAGAGGAACTTTTTCTGGGCATTTCTTCGGCAGATTCCGAGTAATCGTTCTCTGTCACGGACAGATAGGTTTTTACCGACCAGGAAACTCGTGTTTTGATTTCAACATCTCAAAAAAATCGACCGTAGAATTTACTATTACTGACAATAATACAAGTGTTAGAATTTAAGACCATGATGGCAGCAGTTATCAGCTGCTCTCTCTCTCTTCCTTTGAAAAGCCTTGATCACTTGATAGTTTGGGCTCACTATCAGTGAAGGCTTGACGAATGGAGGCTAGTTGTCTTTCAAAGTTAGAGCTAAAGGAACTCTGTTTACTTTATTTGGATAATAAGAGACATTTGAGGATCTTTTGTTCGTAACTGAAGGTTTTTTTTTAATAATAAGGTTGTTTTAAAAAAATTAATCAGCAATATCATGTAATTATATTAATTCTTGACGACATAGGCTCTAAATATGGTATTTAGGTGAGTTCAGAAGAATATTATTCGTAAAGAACAAAGTCATTTTGAACAGACCAACATAAAGCCTTTAAATTGATTAAATCGTGAAAATCGTTTTCATTTAAAGTTGTTTCAGGAATCCCACTTACATTGTCAAATGTTTATTATTTCAAATTAATTATTTGAAATTATTTCAAATTTGGAATGAGGAGTAAAGAAAAACGTCTATAGAGCTAAAATCCCAACACTACAAGGGAAGCTACAATTGGGAAACATTTTTTTTCACGAAATTCTTTTACAATATTTACAACATGCGTGCGCAGGTTGTCACAGTGCATCTTTAATCCATTCTGGTAAATACTTTTCCCAGCACACCCTTAGGGAGCACTGTACTGTAGCTACGCCACTGCGATAAATAAACATATATTTATTGCGTTTTGAAATGTATACAATAACACTCAGCTCAGGAATTTCGTCATAATAAAGCGAATACATACACACAAACACGAGAACAAGTTTACAACAACTAACGAACTCCATTTAATGATGTACTAATGTTTTGTTAGTCTTCCCCTTCTTTTGCATAATTTGCATCTTGACAGTATTCGTTTAAAGGCATCGTAGCTTATCCCATCAATGGAATGTGTACCAAGAAATCAGCCCGACTTAAACGAGTTATAAAAGTGATCGATAATGAACCTTCTTGTTCTGATTGCTCGACTTGTTTACTGATTCAGGTGCCCTCTCAGGCACACTAAAGTTGCCTTAGTGCTGTTACATCAAAATTAATGATGGTCGAATACTTCGCTACCAGGCAGTATTAAATGATCGCAGATGATAATGCAGTTCGGTAATTGTGCTGCTACTACTTTGTGATTTCTGCAATATAAACATTAAAAAAGCGTGGTCGATGACCTATATTACTGGAGTGACAAGAACAGAGTAGCTAGAGGCTTCACTTTCCATTAATCTGAAACGATGCACCTCTCTCTCTCGTTATATGCATTTAGAAACTTCGTTTTGAATCCTCGTCATGATAGATATTCCTTTACTAGCGGATACCTCTGTATATTATATTATATTATTATACGGTTCAATTATTTATTACAGATAACAAGGATAGCGTGTTCTGTGTGGCTGTGTTATTGAAAAATTGTTTCCAGGTAGTGGGAAAATTTTCAAACATAATTTTAGGTGCTTTATCAGTCAGAGTTTTGCTAATCTCTCTCTCTCTCTCTCTCTCTCCCCCTCTCTTTCTATCATGCCAAATTTGTAGTATGATTTGAGGCTGCATTCCCACTTCATTCACCGGCGAGTTTACTGCGTATTTTCTTTTAAATTTTGTTTTTATAGTGATCGCAAACGCAAACATTACTCAATCTATCGTATACTAGGACTGTAAACGAATCGAAGGTAGAAAAGCTTTTTTAGGAGATACATAAGGAAAGAGATTCTTCCAAAGGAGCACGCGGATTTGGTGAATGTAGAAAGAGGTAGAAAAATTTTTTATGTGCGTTTGAAGTTGAAATGTGAGTGAGTGAGTGAGAGAGTAGCATCATGTTCTTGGCAGATTTCGAAGAGACAGAATCAATTTCTGATGCCAATCTGCAGAAATATATGAAGAAATAACGGCAGAGCCCAATGAATTGGTAAGAGAAGAGTCATTAATCTACTTAATTTTTCATCTCTACAGACTCAAGAATTTTAGAAAATTTAGGAAATCCTGCGCTCATGAACAATATCTAAAGTTTGGTGGAGGTTTGTGATTGGTATAGTATTAATAGTTGTTCAGAAATTAAGTAACATCTGGAGCAGAAGAATCTAATTGCTTTTAACACAAAGAAGTCGATATATGTTATGTTTATAATAGAAAAAAAACTGGATGTTAAAGATGCTCCAAGTTTGAAGAAGCGCCTTTAATGTGGCAGAGGCAGATATTTTCGAGGTCATGTTGATTTGTGTTGTGAAAGTCTCCTAAAATGAGAAAGAGAGGCGCAATGTATGTAACAGGAAAAACTGTGATGGATTTGCGGGTCTGATGAAAAAAACAAGATCATCGATATAAAGATAGGAAGCGAATATGATGAGCTCTGTGGTAGGTATTCGGGCATTAGTTGAGGAGTTCGAAGATAAATGTCCGTTCACCATAACAGATGTGTGTGTGTGTGTGTGTGTGTGTGTGTGTGTGTGTGTGTGAGAGAGAGAGAGAGAGAGAGAGAGAGAGAGAGAGAGAGAGAGAGAGAGAGAGACCAGAGAATAACCTGACAATCCAGCTGCAAAAGATGCCACAATATAGCACTACAAAATCAAGATCATGTCGTGTTTAACATAAAGGCCTTAGGAAGCAAGACGTAATGCCACCGAGATATCAAAAACAACCACTTGCGTTTCTAAGAATATTTTCATGACTACAATCGAAAGGTAGGTGATTCAAACAAAATGATTCTTAGTGCGTAGGAAGTGATCGAAATCTATATTAGTGATCATATTTTAGATGAAAGGATTTTAGGCAATCGCGAAAATTATTACAGTTAACTATTAATGGCCTTCAGCGCTGTTTTGAAAGAACTAAAGGGAATGTAACAGAACGCTGATTTGATGGAAAAGCTTTCTTATCCTTCTTAGGGATAGGTCGGATATGGGTCAATTTTTAAGATGCTGGATAAATCAACGAAATAGAAGAATATAAAAAAAAAGGATACATAACAAAAGCACACTGTGGAGACGAAACATTAAAAATATAGCATGTATGGATTGATAGGAAGTCATTTACGAAAATGATCAATGCAAAAATTAAAGTAAAACGCAAGACGAATGCCGTTCGTTCTCTGTAGGTGCAGAAGACGTGAAAGAAGAAGAATTAGATAAAAATTACTACTAATAGCTTAGGCAAGGAAGCAGAAGTCCAACCTCCACTGAGCAAAATGTAGTTTCACTACTTTGGCCTTTTCAAAATAATTTTTTTTCGACATGGTGATAAATTGTTTGCAACTATTACCGCTAGCGTCGTTAATCAGAAGAAAGTGAAACAAATCCTTCGGGTACAGTCAGTTGTGTTATAATAAGCTTGTTTTTTTCTTCAACAGCATTTCTTGGCACCAAGCTTAGAATGAAGATGATAATTTAAAGTGTAATTGAAAATAAAGTTTTCACACCTATAAGAGCTGTTTTAGTGTGATCAGTGCAAATGCTCAGAATACTGAGAACATTAATGCAACAAAGGAAATGAAGAAAAGAAATAAAAATCATATCCATTCGCATTCTTTTAATGCCAACAAAACTTAAGATTGAAAATTTCCATGAGAGCATTTCTCCATGGAGGAGAGGAGGAGTAGTAGAAAGCCATTACCGAGTTGTGAGCTGAACTACCTAGATGATAAACTAAATTAGAAAGAAAACAGTTTTCTGGTAGGTATGTAACTATTTCAGTGAGATCGTGGGTGATGCAATTACTTTTAATTAAGCGCAAAAAACACGAGTTTCCAAGCGGGACAACCTTATCACATCGTATGAGACTGGACAACTCATCCTCCAGTCAAAAGGCCGTTGAAAGCTTCCTCGACTCCTAAACGGAATTCGAACCCGGTCTTTTCAACTGAAAGATGGATGTTGCGTCTCCGATTGCTGTAGATAGGTAACAACAAATCGCCTCTCCATCAGCTAAATCAGTGCATTTGGAAAAGGAAGACATTTGAAGTGAAGAATATAGAAATAAAAAACGAATATGATTTTACTGTTAGGAAAGTAGGATTGGAGAAAGTTGAAATTTAAAGATATAAAATCAGAAGGTTCAGAATAATTGAAGGCATATGGAAATGGACCACAATATATTTGTGAAATGGATTAAAAGTTTTAGGACGTTCTATTTTGTTTTTCATGTAAATCCGCTTACAGTTATATTTCTTTTTGACTTTTCATAATTACCTCAGGTAATTATTAATAAAGTGATACAAAGAATACTTTCCCAAGGTAGTAATAATAATTACCTCGGGTAAGTATTCTTTTTTACTTTTCATGGTCAGTAATGAAGTCTTTTCTAAGTTGTATATATGAAGAACATTCAGCTAACCACACCATTTTGCAAAAATTATATTCACACGTGCGTTTAAAAACCTGTTTAATTTCATGCATTCCAAAACACTGGCCTCCATTTGGTCTCAGTTACCTCATGAATAAGTTTGCTATTAAATTTTTCTGAATAGACGCATATATACTGCATACTCTTCCTCCGCCAAAATGACAATCGGATCCTGTTGCATCATTGGCCTCTCTCTCTCTCTCTCTCTCAAGATGTTCCATCTCTTCCTAAGATAAATATTACATAGGATCCATATCGGGACTCTGTACTGGCTAGTCTAACGTTCGCACTCGCATTTTCTCAAATCATGTCACTACAACAGCTCTTGCAGTATGATATGATGCGATTATGTTGATCTTCCACCCAAGGCATACATAATTGTCTGGAATATAAATATAACGTTTGAGACTCATTTTGTCAGGCACCAAAAAGGTGAGGGTTAGTCCAAACTAGGAAAGTATCCCCCTATGCCTGGAACCTCTGTTATTATTGGTCTCAGGTAACTTTTTACAGATGGGGGTTCATTTATGATGTAACAGTTAAATAACATATTTAGGAATATGGAACTATTTTTCTCTAGGCACAAGACTACATCATAATACAAAATCGACAAAATTATCAAAATACTTAAAAAATACTTAAGCGATGAAGCAGTACAAAATCTGGTAAGATATAATACAAGAGAATAACAATGAGATGAAGAGACAGCGAAAAAAAGACGGACAAGTATAATAGACATTGCATAGAGATATGTGGATTACCAAAGCGATCACATTACAGAAGTCGATACAATATGCTCAAAAATATGGTCACATAACATCAGTACGGCGTATGATCCCTTTACCGGATAAACAGCTTGACAGCAGCGGATCATGCTCGATTAAAGGATATGAGAACACCCCCTCCAGCGTAAATATCTATTATGTTGGAGGGATAGTGGCGCATTCCCCGTTCTCCCTAGATTAAACAACGTCTGAAATCTAGGCTAAAATTGGACTAAACAGAGAAAAATACTATGTGCTATTTGTCAGGGTCCCACGTCATATGCTCATGGCACCAGTTTCGACGAACTCTGCGGTGGCTTGTGGTTGATATGATACAAAACAGGGGCTTCCATGCATAGAGTTCACTTGAATTGAGTCCTTAATAGATCTGGTTGGAAATGTGTTCCCCTGAGGTCGCAGCAACCTCAACAGACAGTCAGTGATAAGACATCACTGGTTTCAGACTTGGTGTTAGGACTAAATAGTGATCTGTTCTCGGTGACGTAGCCCTTAGCGACCTTGGCCAATAATGGTTCCTGTCTCTCTCCAGAAAAAGTGTTCATAGTGCCGAAAGACAACACTTCGCAACATATTAAGCCACCGTATCACCTTCTCATACAACTGCCTGGCTTCAGTCATCTAACAGCCCGCCATTTCAACGATGAGGATGATGACGAACCTGTTAAGTTGTAGAAATTGATCTACTCTAAATTTGAATAACAAAATACTTATTATATTTGATATTCACCTTTGGAGAAAATGTTAAAAATAAAAGAATATCGTGAAAAAAAAAAAGTTCTCTTAATTTTGTCGTTGGTTCAATATTAGTTCAACAGCCCAAGAAAAAAACTGGATGATGAAGTGTAAGTGCAGCCCAGGTCCTAACTACAAACCAGGAATGAAACAATAACAGTCTGTCGTGTTCTCATTTCTTAACCATAATGTTTTTTTTATCAATGGGGAAACTCCGGAAGTGATTATTAGTGAGAAGTGAGAGGCTGTAGAATATATAACACATTAGTGCTGCGTATAGTATTAGTTTTATAGCGTCTGCTATCGAGCAGGCGTGCATACTACATAGCGGTTATTATTATTATAATAAAAAGTCTTCGTAGGTCAGTTGGTAACGATGATGCCCTTTGGATGTAGAGACGGACTTGAATTCCATCTAAAAGGACGTGAAGTATCTCTTGAGGACTTTTTGAGTAAGGATGAGTTAGTCAGTCTTATGAAAAGATAGCAGGGTTTTTTCCTTCCTGAAACTCTATTATTTCATCGCGCAAGACAAACAAACTGACCAGATAATTCACAAAATGTACAAACTAATACATTTCTATAAATAATAAATAAATAAGATGGTGCCATACCTATCCGTATGGGTTTCAAGGCTGTTATATCATCATATATTAATTATTCCTCTTTATCAAATTTCTGATATATATCCTCAAGAGATGTATATAAAAGACTGTGATATTACTACACGATAAGTTTACATAATCATTTAATTATTATAATAGCATCTCCAATGATGGAGAAATTATTAAGAACAGAGAATAATGATAGCTAGTCCTTGGCTATGTTTTCTCCGAATACATGACCTTACGTAGTATAGTACCAGTCTCTAAAGAGTTTAATAAACCAGCCTACCTAATTCAGACAATGAAATGTATTAGTGCGATAAAAATAGAGCAGGATCTATTTTCCTAATAGTTTCTGTCCATTCATTCAATTTGAAGCGATAGACGCAATGTATTGTATTGCCATCGTGAACATTCTGCTGTAATTTGAAAGGTTACAAGCCATAGTAAAAAAAAAAAAAAAAGGAGAGAGAGAGAGAGAGAGCATTAAATAGTATCAAATCAATGTCCTTTTTCTTCTGGAAAAGATTTGACTGTTACATTTCATCCATTAACAGACTCGCTACTAAATAAACATTAGTCTTGTGTTCGTACAGAGATACTCAGCATTATATTTACCGAACATGATACCACATTATAGTTCACCAGATGGCGCTAAGTGCATTCAGATATTTTCTGAGTTACATTCATTGCATAGAAAACTAAATAAACATTTAGTTTCCTGCTTGTCAATGAAACGAGTAACTAGGGGGCGCAGGTGTCTCATCCCATTCTTACCATTGTTTAAAATCTTAGTACTCTTCAATTGTAGACCGTAGGCCATCCTGGCCTTGTCCTAATTGTTAGTGAACTGAAATCATCACATCCCTACGATAGTAGAAAACAATGAGAAGGAAGAAGAGGATTCAACCATGCGGAAGTCTCCAATTATTTCCTTACGTCGATAGAATGTCTAGCCCTATCCATTCACGGACGTCCTCTAGAACTTCCTGATATCAAGCTGCGATAACTTTTCACACCTAAATTACGGACTTTTTTTGAAAGAAGAACGTGCTATCCTTGACACCATCCCAACTTGTCATACACATAATATCTCTTTCCGAGTCGTATTCGTGTACATCCGACATGTTATATCAATACTGACGACCTCTCGATGACGAATGAGTTCCAAATGTCGACTTAAACAGACCCCTCCTAGCGTGCCCAACACATACGTATCAGGATGCAATGTCTGGGTGATGTTTTCCCATCTTTGCCAACATTTCAAACGTTTCTCTGTATCCCAAATGACATTTCCTGCTAGTTGTGTCTGTAGAACGCACACACACACACATACACGCGCGCACACAGGTGGTGCAGCCGACCATCGGTGAACGGAAACAGCAGCAGCGGCTGCTTCCCCCCCTTCCCCTTATCCCCACTGTCGGTTAAACTAAATTGGTCCGCTAAGACGCAACGGAGCGCGACTGTCTAAAAGAATACGTATAGAGAATGGTCGTTCTCCACTGTTAGCGACACCGGTAGTGGACCAGCCGGTTATACAAAAAAAAAAAAAAAAAAAAAAAAAGAATATATATACTTAAACCCGTGTTTACGTAATGGCTTCTACTGCTAAAAGAGGGTAACCATGGTAACGCTTGGATTTCTTAAAGCGTAACCATGGTAGCAATCGTGAATTTCGGCACTACAGCAGACAATTTAACTACCAGGTTAACACTTATCGAATTTTAATATGTGTTAATATGTTACCTTTGATTTCGAGATATGAAAATTAGATGAGATGTGATATTGGAATTATTACTTAAAATATTGTAATGAACTAATTTTAGCACGAATTTATGTAATGCAATGATTTGAAGATATTTTTTAACTTTAGTTTCCTTTTTCTCTACAAGATGGCGCAAAATACACTGCATCTAGACAGAAAATGAAAAGCGATTGCATTTAAGACTAAAAATTGCTCGTCTAGGCAAATAATATGAACTATTTTAATTAACAAAAAATAAAAATAAAAATAAAAATAGAGGACAGGATATTTATAAGGTAAATTTTTGAAATCTGATTAAAAGATTGGCAAACCAGTCTGCAATCTGAGTTACTCTGTTAACGCTTCTAATCTCTTTTCCGACTTCCGGAAAATTACACAATTCGTTCACGTATTCAGTGGAACTAATCGAAAGCCAGATTTTTGAACCAGTTACATCGACTATCATATTACTAAATGCGTGTATAAAGAAAACTTTTGGAGACCCTAGCAGTGCTTTCTTTGAGATTTCGGAGAGCTACCTACCTCTTTAGCTCAGAAGCAGGGAAGTTTTATTCCTTGCAGATCTTTCACACCACTTAACGTGTTTCGACACTCGTTGGTCTTTCAATCAGAGTGTGTAGAAACACTCTCTCGATAGATAATTTAACCTGACTGACGATTCCATCAGTATAAATTGTTAACTGTGCCAGAATAGCTTATCGAAAAAACGATAAGTTATGTTCTTATGTTCGAAAGGACGGGATTTTCAATCTCATCAGCATTCTCTTGATCTTTTTGAAATAATTTTTCATCAGGATAAATAATAGAACACAAGAGTAATACTCTAGTTTTATGATATATGCCAGTAAACACCTAATTTTTTTTTTTTTTTTTTTTTTGACAGCGTCATCAAAATGGATAATTATTCATTTGTACTTTTTGTGTTTTTGTCTGTACGGATCGCCCAGATACTTGGGCTTTTCCTTTCCCCAAAAGCACACCAGCCAATATATTTATTACAATATATGCTAATAACAGACATAAGAGTCAGGATTAGCTCAAATATGAATAGCTCAAAATTAGCTCAGATATGTAATCTGTCTTTTAATGGTAACTATTGCTTGTTACTTACTCTGCTTTTTATATGTAGGTATCATTTCAGCTATTATTGGCGATAGGAAGCGTTGGATTTTTTTAAAGAACATTCCTTTCTTTCTTTTCATTGTAAACAGTAAATAGTTTTTAGACGTTAAAAATTACACATAATGTATATCCATAATGGGAGAAAAAAAAAAACCGGACAAAATTATCCGCGGATCCTGTTTTTATTTATTTACTGGTGAGCTCACGTGAACAATCAAATATGCTATCAATGGAATATGCTTATGGTTAACAGTTACATCTGGATATACTTGGTAAAAAGTTCGCTCCAAACTGCAATAATCTAGATAAGAGAGAGAGGTTGGGTCGGGTTGTTTCGAATTATGGCGAAAACAACTAAGGATATGATAACGATGTATGTATTATATCTGGCCCGGTTTGTGGAATGAGAAACCCAAGTTTTCGGGAAGAAAATCCTAACATCCTAACAGGTTTCCAGTCGAGAGGTACTTATGGAGGTTCTTCGTGCCCTAGACAGGATTCGAACCAAGGCCTTTCAAACCAAAGGTCCTTACCAACTGGGCTAAGTCGGCTACCGCTCAAAAAAAAAAAAAAAAAAAAAAAAAAAAAAAATTAGATGTCATTAAATAGTATTGAAATATGATCGCCAACAATAATAGTAAGCCAGTTTAAATATTCTGCTTGTGAATGAATGATGTACGTGTGTGTGTGTGTGTGTGCGCGCGCGCGCATGCGAGCTACTATAACAGAATATTCATCATATGAGGAGGATACAGAAACGATGCACCTTGGAAGCAATGCACAAAAGTAGAAGACGGAAGATATTGCTGTCAAGCATTGAATTGCTGGACAATCACTGTTATAACCAAAATCCATTTTCCAGTGAAATATGTTATGCCATCGCAAAATCGCACATATTCCTACGATAGAAGAAATAGTTTTTAAGACAACAATCATAAACGTCATAACATGCCGTGCGCTTGCTTTTACCAATTCCGTACAATAACTGTTATCTTCAAAAAAAAAAAAAAAAATTGAAGGCTAGAGTGCTTCCATAGAGTTCTTATGAGAGTCTGGCTTTCATAAGACTTCATAAGCTTTCATAAGAGCTTTCATATGCTTTCATAAGAGCCAGACTTTCATAAGTCTTATGAAAGTCTGGCTCTGCACAGTTGCAGCACATTCTGCTTGCAATGCATTCAATTTCATTCTGCTTAAACCGAAGCAGATGCATTTGCTTCGATGGAATTGATTAGAGAATAGCATTACCCACTAGAGCAACATCACCTTAGTTTCCAACCTATTCATGAATAAACTAGCTGCTATTTGATAGAGCAAATATTACTACGAAGACTGCGCCACATACCTGATAGATTCAATAAAAAATAATAAAAAAACTCTCGCTAGCAATTCTAAGCGAATAAGCGCATTATCCTGATGACATCATCCAAGATTTGAACACATATTTTTCCTATCTTTTTTTTTTTTTTGCTCCTGAATGCATCAAAAAGATGTAGTTTACTGAATTGTTCTGGAAAGAATCTTTGTGGTTAGAGGCTAGGACCACTTCAGCATTGGAGCATTATTGATAAATAATATCAGTATAGTTTGGTTAAGAGTTTAATTAGATGACCGATATGTAATTAGCATTATTGAATACTTTGTATTGCTTTGAAATGTGTACCTGAAAATAGTAATAATAATAATAATAATTAAAATTTAAAAATAACAATAAAAAGGATGAGGTAAAAGGAAGAGTGCGGAATAGATATGAGTAAGAACAACGCAAGCTGTTTGAGATAAGTGGGGAAAATTCTTGGTGCTCTATTTCCCATCATAAACATGAAACTGGCCATAAACGTTTTTTTTCATTTCTTTTTCTTTTTCTTTTTTTTTTACAAATTTACTATATTTAGAACAGGAATTTACAAAATCATGCATTTCACTGTAGATGCTTTCTAGTGAAAGACTAAAATAATTATAATAAATGGCAAACAACCATTGAATCATTTGAATCTAACGCAATGAATTTACGTCTTCACTAGGAGAGCGGATTAAGACGGCTTAAGACCTCAGGCAGTAAAATTTACGGAGCCCCTAAAATGTCTACATTCGGAAAAGTTGGTATTTCTCTTGCAGCCTGACATAATTGTGTGATAGTGTTGAATTCGTCTTATCTTCTTTTAAAAATAGTTGAAACTGTTGCAATTCATCATCAAAATGCGTAATATCTATATCTTTCTTATTGATCATCTCTTTTAATTTTTCCATATAGCTCGGAGTTCCTGGCGGCTGAGGGATTCGACACTCGCTTGATTTGCCTCTGGTCTTTTAACTATCATATTTGCGCGTGTGTCAAAAGTGCCATATACGTCCCACTGATAATTTAGTTATAATAATATAGTAGTGATCCGGGGATAATTAATAAAAGGAAATTAAAATGGGTTTAGAATTTATATCAATATGATGCTCAGTTAACTTTCTTCTGCTGAGGACTTCGAGTTCCTTCACCACGTCGCCCCGCTCCCTAATACAGACAGGGTAAATTAATTAATTTCTGGCTAAAGCCTATATATATATATATATATATATAATGCATCACCGAATAAGAGAGGGGATTTCTAATTAGTACTGTCACATTGTGGAGTAACCCCACTTTTATTAAGATATATTACCATATCTGAATCCGACGAACAATAACCATTATTTTCGTAGTGTGATATGTATTCTGTTTCATCACTCTCAGCAGATTCGATCATTCTAATTTGAGAAGCTTTTTAGACGTTACATAGCAATTCTCTCTCTCTCTCTCTCTCTCTCTCTCTCTCGGTCTCTTCTCTCTTGTGCGTTCCTGTCTATCTAATGGCCTCACGTGAACTGAGTAATTGTGCATTGTTAGCACCGGGTTATTAGTCATTGTTAATGATTCGGCGAAATGTTACAAAGTCGTTGTTCATCAAACTAAGGTAGGAGAAAATGTTCTTGAGCTATGGCACGTGACTGCCTTATGGACTTCCACGTTACACCTATTTGCAACCCCCGTACATTCCGGCATTCTCCGAGCATGCTTTTTCTTCACTATAGACGAAACATGCTGCCAAACCCTGATGACCTCCACAGCCGGATGTAAGTCAACTTGCGATTCGGCTACAAACCTCATCCATCCACCTGGACCATCTCGAGTAACACTGCTACCCGAAAAATGCAATTAAACATAAAACGAGAATGAAGAAAATAAAGAAATATAATAGGGGCTCTTTCGTTGTATCTCCATCATAGAGTTGTAATTTTTGTACTACAGTACTTTATTTTATTTTTAGCAATCCATGTGATCCACCGATGTGGTATCAGCATTTATTAGGCGTAGGTGGGTTTGCAGTTTCTCAGAAGGATGGGATGTACCTTAAGGTCGGTCAGAAGAGGCGACGGTGGGATAAATACATCGCCAAGTTATAGCTGATCGTTCTCGTTTGTTAAAATCAGCACGTTAATCGTTGGAACCTTCTTCCTCCCATTATTCACTCACGTCACCCCCCCCCCCCCCCTTGCAAGACCGATGGAGATGGGATAATCATCGGTTAATTCCCCCTTCAAGTTCGGCTCCTGCTGTGAGAAGTCGATGGATTCAGGACAGTTTTTATTTACATTATTTTAGAAACGAGGACAGAGGCCCTAAAGGGGTAAAGAAGCATGGGACGATGAAGATTTCACATTCGGAGAGGGATAAGTAGGTGTGTGGAGTTGGTATGCTGTCGGTACAAGCGCAAGTAAAGACAGGGCTCAGAGCAATGGCCCGAAATAAGACCCCGACTGACACAATAAACCCAGTGACCTCTCGTAGACGGAGGCCAAGGAGCTAAGCAAACAGTGGCCACGAACGCGACCTCCCGTACCACCGACGCAGCGTTGGTGTGGGAAAAAGTGCGCGGGAACAAAACTCTCCCTGCAGTTTGGAGCAGCGTTGATTGACGAACTCTGAAAGCGCGTTACTCAAGGTACGTGCTCTGACTTTGACGGCGGTAGGCCATGCCACGTGAGAGGCGGAGTCGGTCGTGACGGAGAACACCATCACCGTAGATGGTCTTTAGAAATGCGCTTTAGCGACGAACCCGGAGCCAAGAAGGGGAATCTATAACTAGTGGCTTCTGCCGGTGCGGCTTTAATCTGATTATTGGATGCCTGCTGACGTGGGTGTTCAGATGTAGGCCAAGAAGTAAAAGAAAGAATTTGCAACTCGCTTTCTTCGTCAATTATGCCACTTGTGATCTTTGCGGTGGAATAAAATAAGGCTACAAAGCAATTAGTGTCGCATTTCAATCCCCCTAGCGTGACTCCAAAACCAAGCAACACATTTGACAAAGGGGCCCCAACACCATCATGTAAAATCCTGAATAATCCAAACATATATATATGTGTGTGTGTTTGATTAAATAAGCCTACTTTAAATGATTAATTATAATGAAGAGCCAAAGGCTTTTCATTAATAAGACATCTCTTGGCATAAATTTAATAGGACACCTCTTGGCAATTCTCATAGAAGGGATGTAAGTTCTGTTCGCTACAAACTTGGTATTTCTAGGTCTACCTACTCACTGATGAGACCTCAAGAAAGGTCGAAACCGGTCTGGGTAGTGACTTCTCTCATAATGTTGAACAAAATACAGCTCCTAGGAGTTAAGTTCACATTATGGGTAAATATCAAGAATAGTGATCGGAGCTTGCTCCACCCTTTATATGAGTTGCCTCAGCTTGCACTACCTTCAAGGGTCAGTTGCTGCACTATCCAGGTATTTGCTTACGCTTCGAATCGCCGAACTTTATATAGTTTCTATATTCGGCATGAAACTCTTTGAGTTTCTTATTCGGCTAAGAAACAATATGGGATATAATATCCCTTAACTTAAAAAAAGAAAAAAGAAAAAAAAAGATTAAATGAGCTTCTGTAGCTCTGTCGGTATAGACGAAGCCCTTTGGTCGGAAAGACCTGGGTTTCGATTCCCGTCTATGATGTGAGGAACCTTTATCTGGTCTTTTCGACTAAAGGTGAGTTAGCCGGTCTCATACGGAAGTGGAAAGTTTTCTCCTGAAAAAACTCGGATTTTTCGTCTCTGAGAATAGAAACCGGCCCGTGAACACACACACACACACGGATTTACGGTCATAAAATACATACTTAATCCCTCATTAGGAGGGCTCAACCAGTCCTAAGGGACGAATGAGGAACAGGGGGGGGGGAACCATATGAATAAATAAATGTTTAAATATATATTTTAGTTAGTTTAATGCTTAAGTTAATATTAGTCACAATGTGCAATTTTATTTCCATGTATTCTTATATTTAAAAAAAATCAAAATATATCCAGCTATCTTTCACCGTTTTAAATAGCTTTCCATTATATAGAAGTACGAAGATGAACTTCATATATAATTTCCTATACTTATCTAAAGGAGTAAATGTATGGGGGGGGGAATGTTGTTGCGGGGTTCTAGATGCATGAGGATGCTATGAGTATTTCTTACTATCTGCATCCTCTCTTCCATATAACATTTTCCTCCCTTAAATTACCAATTCCCGTTTATCTTTTCATCATACTGTGTCTTTATTATACTGGAAATTAAAGAAAAAAAAAAACAATAAATGCCTATTGAACATGACGTAAGGCTTCTATTATATAATTGTCATACACGTCAACACTTAATACGTCATGCTTTCGAATGCCAGTCTCGGGCGCCTTTAAACGAAACAATGATATTTGATAGAAACTAGATCTAAATCTCTCTTACATTTACAATAACCGCTTTTAAAAAAAAATCTCCGAAGGACATGTTATTGTTGTCCTGACAGGAATTGAGATTTAATAAGTGTACTCGCTTGTTTTATATTTTTTATGCAACTACTGCATGTCGTTATACGAACATAGAAGGGGGAGGGCGTAAAACGGTGAGATAAATTCCGCAATTAAGACGAACCAAAAGGCCGATCTAATTATCTCAGGAATGTTTAGAAAAAGGGAGCCCGGCAGTTGACGGGCCTGAGCAATTTGCAGTCCCGGAACTTGGCTTACACTATACAGGTACCGCTTAAGGGCACTACAAGTTAAAAAAACAAAGTGTCCAAGGTCAAATGGAGTAGTCTTCTGATCTATAGTTAAGGTGTTTCTTGCCGGTCTGTCTAACGTATATATTTCACAAGAGTCCGGGAAACTACCTTTTGCAACGAGCTTACTTGGGGGTGGTACTCAATGAGCAAAACAGGATTGAAAACTTTGTGAACGCGTTACCATGCAAAAAAAAGTGACCGTTAATATCTGAGCGATGCCAAAGTGTAGAACGGATTAATGATCTCTGTGAAGCTACTGATAAAACAATCGTGGAATCGCAGTGCACAGCCATAGCAAATTAAGCGATGAACTATACCCAGCACTGCTCCGAATACTCCTGCTCCAAACTAATGTCTACAAAAAAAAAAAAAAAAGGAAGATAGCGAATTTATGAAAAGTCACGTACCGCACCTGATGTATTATTAAGACGTTAAGAATCCAGTTGGTTTTGGAGAACATCGAAATCGGGTACCATTCCTGGCATAGCTGTAACTCCAACTGTCACCACCACAGCACCTTTGGCAGTTAAGAGTGATGGATAGACCTCCCGCTGGTGTACTCGATGCACTGAATTACAAGTGAAAACTGGAAATTTGCAAGTAGAGTCGATAGTAATTGGAAAGATTGCGAGGTAATTGTAACAGGCAACTGAAGGCGTGGATATGAAGTAAATGTCAGAAAGTATCCATCCTCGGGGATTATTTGACAGATCGCAGTGGCGGTTGGAAAGTTAATGTGCACACAAAAACACAGCTCAGACGAAAATTGAAGAGCTGATCCAGTGTTATTGTTAAAGCTACTGGTACAGCGGTTGTGTTGGACACCTGGCCCTAGAGTGACAATCTTTCTTTCCCTTCCAGATTTTTTTTCCTTTTTTTTTTTTTTTCGGTCATACACCCATGCAGTCGGCCCGAGCATATATTTTAGTTTTCGGGCATTTTGTTTATTTTTATTTTTACATAGTATGCTGAATGTAACAATATCGATTACACTCTCGCATAATCAACTATGATCGCGTTTTCATCTCAGTTGTGGAATACAGTTGGCCACATACAGCAAAGACCAGGAAAATTTCACGTTAGGAATCGAGAAATGGTTTTAAAAGTTGCTATGATAGAGTCGTTTTATCTATCTTATGAGATCTGTTTTCCAAATATGCACAAACCATTTCAGTTTCATCGTATCAGGCAGTTTCGTATTTGGTGAGTTTACGGGAGGAAAAACCAAAACCTTCTTATGAGATGCATTCCACCTTCTGTTGAAACGTCCTTATAAATGATTATTGAATCCTTTATAAAGAGAATGAGATTCTGACCCAGATCACTCCAATCGAAATGGCAAATATTGCCTTGTACTCCATATTATTAAAGATATATGGAATAACACTATAATTACCTGGAATTTATTTTATAACGAGGTGTTTCTAAAGTTCAAAGATATGTTCACAATCCCCAAAAAAACACAATGCTTGGATATTGCAAAAACAAATGAAGTAATTAAGACAATAATGCAATCAAAATATAAATAAAAATTTATTACTAATAAATATTATTTTATTATTGATAAAGATAGATTAGCAATATTTACTTTATCGATATTTATTAGCACTTCTATATTAAATAATTATTCCTTAGTAGGTAAATCAAACAAGGTGAGTATACATCGGATATTTTACTGAAACTATATATTTTTTAATGTGAATCCCATTCCTAAACGGTCGTAAATCTATCGAACTTCTCGTACCACGAATAGGCAAAAGGTTAGATAATCCCTCCCTACTCTACAGACTAAACATGAAAATTTTTTTGTATCCACTTCAGGCCTTTAATAATCAAGGATAGTGATCTCACAGATGACAAAATCATCTTCTAACTAAAGACTTCACAAGCGTCAATGCCACAGTGAGATTCCAACCCACATCCTGTTGTGGCTGAAGAGCAGGTATCTATTCGACCAACATAGGCTGGTTTGCTAATGCACATTATGATTGTGACTGCTGGCCAACTTCGAACGAATTTCTCACTCTTGAGATGGTTTCAAGTATAAGTGAAATCGACTGGCCTACGACGTTTTGCAAAAATGCACTGCTCAAGCAGAAATCGACAAAGGGTCAGCAATTTTGCGCTGGAATAGAGTTTCGATAACCAAAATTGGTTGGCCAAAGCAAATATGTTATTAGCAGTGGAATTCGTGGCGAATTGGAGAAAAGAAAGAAAGGAAAAAATAAAATAAAATAAAAGAATAAGAATACAGAGTATGTTTTAAACTAACTCTTCAAAGAAAATTATATTTCCCTACGTAGTTTAATACGTGGACCACTTTAAAATTTTGCAAAAAAAAAAAAAAAAAAAAAAAAAAAAAAAAAAAAAAAATTCTCATTCAATAGTCTTTTTCCCCCCTATACATCCTTCAACAATAAATTTCTTACATTTACAGAATTGTAATCACGAATTAGGTAAAATGATAATGAAGATTTGAAAGTGAAATGTACGAACTAACTGTGCAAATGATATGAAATTTACAACAGTTTAGTCTCCCTTAAAATAAGCCCTTTCCAAATACGCTTTAGCCATTATTTCTAACCAATTGCAAAATATTTGTAAAAATCTGCGCTTACGAGCTCGTTAGTTAGCAAATGCGACAGGAACTTTTCTGAAACGCATTTCATAATTGGATATTTGGTTAAAATTGACTAGCACATGCCTACATGTCATTAATCTCCATAATTAATTTCGAACAAAATTACGTACCTCTTCATATTTTCGGAATTTCTTGTGTCGATTCTTGTCGAACGAGGATATGCACAGACATGTCCTGCACTCTCATAATAACAAGTACGCTGTTGACATCGAATTATATCGCCAGTTTGTTATAAAAATAATCCATCCATTCCCGATGCTTTTCAAGCAGACTTTTTTTTTTTACTGTATGTAAAAAAACAAAACTGAATCCCTAAATGAAATCGATTGTGCTGTTGCCTTTAGTGATTATAAGTAGAGCGTGTGAAAATACATATACAGCATATGGGAAATAGTATCGATCACAGGGATGACTCCGACACTAGTACAGCTGCTCTACACTAGTACAGTCCTCCTGAAAACGTGGTTAATTCCATATCCATTTGAGTCTATCGAATACCTACACATGTGGATTAACCATTGATTCACTTTGCAACCCCTGCAAGATCCAGTGCTTTTGCAATTTCGTAATCATAACGCTGCATAAAGTGATAAAAAAGAGTGTGAGCTTAAGCAGCTGCAAAGCGATGATATCGCATCTTATAAAGCCATTTTCTGTTGGCCCAGCAGCTGTTCTCGCGACCGTCTCCCCTGTAACCTCTGAACAAGTTTAAATACATGACAGGTTCTAGTTGTTATTATTATCAGTGGGCAATAACTAATATCGTGGTGTCATTTGGTTAATTAAGATGGACCCGTGATATCAAACTGTCTGGTAAACAAATATATCCTACTCTTTTATTTCGAAATGTCCGATTCTCCGTCAACAGATCCTTAATATATCCTTCTGCTTCTTGCTTCCTTCGACCATTATGTTTACTTTGCTCTAGAGATGAAGTGTTCCAGTAGATATTGAAAGTAACGAAAAAAAAAAACTTTTTATAAGATTGTCAATATAATTATTCTTTGGGTCATCTACCTTCCCACAATTTGTTTTGTTATCGTCCCCGTAGAGAAGACGAGTTTTTATCCAGTCATACACTGTCAGGTATACCCTTTATGAAGATGATTATGGCTATCAATATTGTTCATCGCATAATGCATTGCTTTCATCTTATTCCGCCCGTTTCTAATGTTTGGAACCTTGATTTGCTAGAGATGCAATGGGGCGGAGTACAAGTTGTTTACTAAATGTAGAGAAGAAACAACTTTACTAACGGTCCACCCAGCCTTGGAACTATTTGTTAATGCTACATTTGTTAGAAGTGTTTTAACAATGAAGATGTTTCTGTCTCTTAAACTAGCCACCACCCTGGAAAAGACTTTAAACGAGGTTCTTAACCATCCCAGTCCTTGACAATGCGGTTGTCAAGAATGTTTAGTTATTTAGGGTAGGCCCGTGATATAAAACTATCCGAATTCCTTGCGCTCTTCTTTGATGATACATTTAGACGACTCCCATGTACTTACATTAGTTGCCCAACGCCCACACTCGCTCTCAAATACAGTCCTTTGTTTACTCAGCGACCTCGGGGATGCTTTCTTTCATAGCATACGGTGACTTACATACGCCACTAACGTCATTATATACTGAGGGAATTCGCGTTCAAAATAACTTCGAGCTGTAATAAAATTATGATTAGAAATTTATGGCAAATGAGGTGGAATTTTTTTCTAATATCGAAGTCTGGATTATTGCTAAACCTCTAGAATAATTTATATATATAGGGAATGATTTTATAAGAAAAAAATAAAAGAAAAATGCTGTATTAAAGTTTGCAAGTGACATATTTCTAGTGTTTTACTTATATAGTATTGATATTTTACTATTTTTCATCCTTTCCAAGGAAGCCATATAAACATCAATTCAGATATTAATAATAACAATAGTAATAAAACGAAGTAAAATTTTGTATGACATACATTTAACTCCAGATGGCGCCACCCTACTTTCCACGCTTCTAATGTATGTATGTATGTATGTATGCTGACATTTACATCGCTGGACTTCATTTCCAAGTAAATACAAGTTCATTTACCTGTAATTAGTTATTGAATGCTGAGTCGTTTTTTTTGTTTGTTGTTATTTTAAGTATAAAAATAATCACTGAAATTTTATATATAAATTTATTAATATATATAGATATATTTCTTTGACTTCTATCCTCTCCCTCCAATAAATAAATAAATAGAAATTTTATTTACTGAGCTGAACACTATTATTATTATTATTATCAATTAATAATAACTAGACAATGATTACAAGTATAAAATTTATTAAAAAATTATATTACTGACGTTAATGATTATTAGAACTTACAAAATTGAACAATGTGCTCATGCAAGGGTATAATTTACGAAAAGTTTAATTATCAGTTTTTTATGTTCAATTGTTAATTTCATTGTTATTTTATTTTATTATGTTAGTTCATGTACTATGAAATTTAATTAATAGTGATGAAAAAAGTGCGGAATTAACTGAAGGAAGCAATATAAAAATGTCTAAAACAAAATTAAGGTAAAGCTGTAGGAATGTGATAAGGAATTTAAGTAGGATAATACAAAAGTCTTAGTAAATAAAGTAAATTACTAAAAGAAAATGGAGGAATCTAATACACTTTTTTTCTGAATAGTTCTGAATTCCTTTCATTATTCCATGAAATTTTAATAATTCTTCTTATAAACAGAGTGTCACTGATAGTGGGGGTGGGGGTGGGGTATTGGTTCAGTCCCGTAGAAACTAACTATATCACTCCCTTGCTCAGATTTACAGCAGTTTCTAAGGTTCACACTTATTTGTAGAAATCATGAATGGAATTCGTCATTATTGTAGAACTCCGTATTATAAACTAGCAGTCAAAAGTGTTCCATCTGAGAGATGTATAGACTTACTGTGAAATATAATATCTATTTATTTTATTTTATTTTTTATTTAGTTTGGTTACTATACGTCTCATAGAGATTTAAAATAAAAAGCAATTCTTTGACTTCAAATGGTTCACGCGACTGGGATTGATCTGCCAACAGTAGATCATCTACATATAATCCAAAATGTCACGTTATATATATATATACTGACTTAGAACCGAGAACTAGAAATAACAATTAAGATTATTCAAAACGCAACATGTTTCATCGGATTGTCCGACTTCTTCAGGCGTGGGAAGAAGTTTACTTGCATATCAGTAATCAGATTTATTTTGATAAATTTATTCTGATTACTGATGTGCAAGTAAACATATCAAGAATTTATCAATTAATGTATCAAAACGATAATCCAATAATACAAAGAAAAAGAAAAAAAAGAAAGTTTTCTATGTTGTCAAATTAATATTTCGAGTTCCTGATGTGTTAACATTTACAACTGGAAAGCGGACTGAAAAATCGCAATGGCCGTTTAGACTGCTGACTCGAGTTTGACCAGTGGCGGCCATCGGAGTTAAACAGGAGAGAGATGCGCCGCGTATCAGCTCTTCCTCGCAACAGTACGTAGACCTCGTGAAATGGTGTAATTACCTTTGTAGACTTTCATTTACTAGATGACGGGCATTAATTATGGCGGAATAAAATTAGTTTTCGTCAATTTCTAGTGTCTGCCGCACGTGGCGGGAGTCAGTGATCCCACTAGAACCTGTTCGTGCGCACATGAGCAATCATGGATGGAATGTATCGGAAGTGATGTCACAATGGTAACGAAGGACTGTACGCAGTTCTACGCACAGAGGGAAAGGGGAGGTACCTCCACCCTAAACAGGGAAAAGTATTTTTTGCTGTCTCCCACCCCTACCCACCCAGAAAGGTAGAAGACTGAAGATACCAAACGGAAGTAAACAAACAAACCATGCAATTAGGCCTAGTGAAATCTGGTTAATTATCTCTAACAAACATTTGCAGACAGTCGGAATCGGCCATCAAGGTCGTATCTGGCCTACTCTACGAAAAATACTTTTACTCTCTTTTATTCCGGCAAGAGAGGAATTTCGCTCTGTTAGCTCTTAGACTGGCATTAAATACAACTATTTTCCGTTTGCTCCGGAAGAGAGCGCAGTCTAACCTGATCTAACCTGTCCAATTATTTGTTTCGACAGAACAACGTACAGAGGTGATCTCACAATGAAATCGGGTAATCGCTAAATAATTTTTGAACACCCAGATGACACCATCTTTCTTTAAAACTCTCGTTTAATTTGGGAAATTGAAACTATTTAAAGTGTTTTAATTTCCAATAGTTTGTTGTACCATTAAGCGAGAGACGAAATATTTTATTATCGTTTTCATAAACAGTCTACATTATGAACTGGAAAAGTAGTTTAATACAAAGGAAATGAAGCAAACAGCTCATTGAACAAAATGAATGTTACTTAGAGAATTTGTTTCTTTGTATAGAAAGAAATTAAGCTTATCATTCGATTTTGAATATCACATCACTTTAAGATATGCACCGAAACTAGAATATTACATATTTTCAAATATAAAACTAAAGAGGGAAGGAGGAGAAAGAAAAACTTTCTAGAAACACGATACTGAAGAAAGCCATCTTCGAGCTAATGACAGATTGATAAATCCAGCGCACCTGGCAAGGCCGATAAGCAACACACTGACTGATAAACCGGTTAATGGGAGCACCATGCTTCATGTCAACCGATGCCATAAATATCAGGAATGCAACAAGAGAGTACTCGCTTGCTAAATAAATCTCTATTAATAAATACCTCCTACCTATTATAGCTATCGAAAGCACAACTTCATCGACATGCCACAAAAAAAAAGTTTCGAATTGTTGAATAGATCGTTTCAATGCATGAACACGTTTGATCTGCTATTTATGTCCTTAATACGTGCAAAATTTGACTACGAACAAGGACGTAGTTGCAGGTGTGAAACTTGTTAGTTTAATGAGTGTAAGGACCGCGAGGGATTGAATATCTTTATAAAAAGTTTCCTTAAGGTTTTTTTCTTCACTCCCCCCCCCTCAGCTCACTCACACTGAAGAAACTGGTCTCGGATCATTTTTTTTAAGTGCTTCGGTTTTCCTTTCTCGTAAGTGGACACACAAGCTCCTAGAATTAGCATATTTACAGAATAAGTATATTTACACCAGCCACTGCTAAGATCTCGTTGAACAGTGAAACAGTACTGTAAGTTTTATATATTTAGGAAGTGTGATAACAAAGGATGGTAGAAGTGAAAGAGACATAAAATGTAGACTTTCAGTGGCAAAGGAAGTTTCAACAAAAATGAAATAGCTATTTTCCTCCAACATAAATTTAGAACTATGAAAAAAAAATCCATAAAACATATGTTTGGAATATTGCTCCTTATGCAAGTGAAACACGTAAACTTTGTCAAAATAAGACATTACAAGAATGGAAGCATTTGAGTTATGGTGTTGGCGAAGAGTGCTAAACATTAAACGGACAGAAAATGTAACCAACGAGGAAGTACTCCGACGAGTAAACGAGAGGATAGAAATATGATTAGGACCGTAGAAAATAGAAGAGGAAAAATGGACAGGACATCTTTTGAGGCAGAGTAATTTCTTGAAAATGATTGTTTAAGGAAAGGTGACTGATAAGAGACGGCGGTAGCGTGGAAGGCCAAGACAGAAATTTCTGAAACAAGCGATTAGAAAATCAAAATTCTACGTCTACATCAAAATGAAAAGGATGTCAACGAATAGAAGTGAATGGTGGCAGAAGCATTCTTTTCCATGACTTCGGAAACAAGGAGAAGTCCTTTAATTATACATATATACATACTGAGAGAGAGAGAGAGAGAGAGAGAGAGAGGGGGGGGGAGGACCTGTTAACAATACAATTTGATTATTATAAATAATAAAGTTAACTTTACCTCTGGCTTATCAAATAAGAGTGAAATATCCCTATTATATCCCTATTTAGCAAAAATTAGTCGCTGCCAACTAGATGAGCCATATTAAACTCGACTCCAAATAAACTATAAATTGTAATTGTAATTGTTTTTTTATCATTTAATCGATTCTGTGGAAATTATAATTTCGCCACGATGCTTTTAAAATTACAGCGATATTTCAAAAATGAAATTTTGCAAACGTTGAAATTCTAAATATCACTTCGGACTATCGCTGGACATTGCAAACTAACAAGATGATACAGAGTAATCCTGATTTATTGATGACGTCAAGCGTTCTTAGTATACGACTTTGATAGTCACTTTCTAGAAATTATCTTAGATACACTGTATCTGGAAATCCATGAAAACGATTACTTCACTCTGCTAGAAGTTTTCTGATATTATCACATCGACAGCCAGATTTTATGAAGTCTTTAGTCTTCCTATTTCACCATTCCGATAATGCCAATTGGTGTGAGGTGAATATCAACATTGTTTGTGTAAGTAGAGTATTAATGATGTGATAATTTTTACGCACTTAATATGCTACTTTAGTCATCTGATGGCGTTGATAATGCAGGTGGTAAAGTATATATACGAGGTGTAGCTATGAAGTAATGAAACAGCCGACGCAACAAGACTAAGTATGTTGATACTGATACACTAACTATCTTCTTCGGAAATAAGCTAGCAGGGCAGATGTTCAAAACATTGATAACAGCTTTCAAAGTGAACTTGATTTTATTTAAAGCGAACTGGATGCTTTCAAATCTTTGCCCTTTCAAGATGTTTTTTTCGGTTATGAAGCAAAGTATGGAAATTAAGACTGGTGACTATAAAGACTATAAAGTCACCTTTTTCCTGGAGGGGTGTTCCTCCAGGAAACTCAATTTTTTTTCTGCGTCAAAACAGTCAAATTAGCCAGAGAATATAGACTGTTCTGCTTTAGTTACTTCGGCCGTAATTTCAAATAACAACAACAACAATAGCCAGTTTAATTCACCTACATTTCCTCCCACTTTTAAATTTTGAATATGAATGACGCATCTTCCTATCACTTTTTGCTTGAAATCTCGCAGCTATGAAAAGCAGGAAACCAGCAGTTTATGAATGTTTATTGTGAAAGTGGTTGAATCTCTCATCGTCGCTGAGGAAGATGAATGTTGTTACCTAAACACCACTTCTGACCAGCTTACCATCGCCTTTTGCGCCAAGGATGATGTCAGCTATAACATTATTGCCCTTTCTCAGGACAATAATATTATAGTTAATAGGGCCCAAACAGTGCATGAGGTATAGGGACCGAATTTATTTCCTCGCTCCTCTCGTTTATCATCTGTAGATCGTCTGGATAAGAGCCTCTGTTCAGAGAAGTTCCCAACTTTGTGAAACTACTCTCGAATGGTCTTTACCCTTTCCTTTTTTTGAAATCGATGTCTCAATACATCGTGAAAGGCTATGGCCGAACTACATAATTATACCATTTATAATTTTATAATACATCCGTTTACACGGATGTATCACGCATCCGTTAGAGCTAGAAGTTATATATTAATTATATGTAATTATACGCATTACTTTAAAAAATCCATTGTTTGTATAATCAACATTCATTTGAAAAATTACTTTGACGTCGATATACCATTATCCTGTTATTATAGCTGGTTGATCTCATGCATGCAGATATGTGAATTGAGTGTGTTCTTCTGGCTGGTTTGCCTATTTCCGGAATGAAAATCCCAAATTTTCCGGAGGAAAACCCTGCTACCTCCATATGAGATTGACTAACTCACCTTCAGTTGAAAAATTCTAGATAAAGATTCTTCACATTCTAGACGGGATTCGAACCCACTTATTTCCAGCCAAATGATTAAAACGACTGAAGTACAGAGGATCTTCGGTTTGAAGTCTCTACCTCACTGTTTCCTCTATTTCTTAGTTTCATATACGTATTTCTTCCAATCTCCTGCCTCTTTCAATACATTTTTCCCACGGTATAGTAAGTTTCTTTCTTTTCTTTCCCTCCTTTTTTAACGTAGTAAAACTCTTCAGGTTATCTCGAAATCATATTTCTCACCTCTGCTTTCATCTGTGAGTCACTTTCAAAAAAGGATCGTCAGATGCAATTTAGGAAATAACTATGGAGCAAATTGCAGGAGACTACAAAGAGGATATTCCAAACATGCAAGCCCAATTTCTTGAATAGCTCTTGGTAGCTATCCCTCGGTACGAACACTATTAATTCGATGTTTCAACTTTCTCAAGGACTTCGCATAGCTTTGAGAATTTATTGCCGTCCCTTGCTGAATGATACCTTTGGTGTTTTAAAAGACAGTCTGCATCCCCGTTTACTCGGAAGATTGAGCCTTGAACATTTTTTTGCTCTCGGATGAGGTGATAGACTTGAAAGCCATTATAAAAGTTCTTCATCCCGTCTACGGAATTCGAATCCCGAAGAATAAATGTACGACCCTTGCATTTGACGAGGAATCCCCCAACTTTGAGTCAGCTGGGCATCGAACAGTCGAGTGTAATAAAAGTACATAGTTTATTCGGGTATGAATAAGAAAATGTATACAGAAACATGCGAATAACAACAGCTTGCGGACATAAAGTCTATTAAATGAAGGTGAGTCTAACTTTGCTATGTGCAATTGATGTTCAATTGGTGCATGAATGTTATCTTCAAAAAAAAAGAACTTTGCTTATGTGTTGCTAAAACCGCTTTGTTGGCTTCCCCTTCCTCTGCGTCCATTTGTAAGTTTGTATGAAGCAAGAACATGGAACATAGGTGAGGGAGGATGGATGTCAGCAATGTCAAATGAGGTGATTGCGACATCAAACTTTGAGTCCCAACCACCGATGTTGACCTTTTCTGAACTGTTCTAAATTTGGTTTTAAGATTTTTTCTGGTTTTTCCCCAAGAATGACAGCATTAGGAATATGGTTTTTCCAAGATTGATCGAATGCATGTTATCTTAAAGCCACTGATAACATCAATTATGCGTTGAGCAGTGATGTTCTATGTCTGGGAACCATACGTAAATATGACTTGTCTGGCGGTTTTGTACAGACGAATTTTAGTGTTATGGTGATGAGTCTGTATTTCCATATATTAGTTTGGCTTTTATGAAAGTGCTAATTTTCACATGTCAATTAGGGTATTATCGATGTAATAACCAAAATCCAGAAAATCGTACAATATCAAGGAATTGAATATAAAAGAATATAACAATAATATGAAGTATATAATAATATAAAATAATAATAATAATACAGGGTGTTCGGGATAAATTTGATAGTTTCGTAAGGAAAAAGAAAATCTTCTTTGTATCTATTAAATTTAATGAATTGACAAAAAAACATTACAGGCAGAGTTAATTACAATACTATCAACAAGATTTACTCAAAATAACCACCATTAGCATCGATCACAGCTTCAATTCTGCTTCGGAACCTCGAACAAGCTGATGCTACAGTCTCCCTGGGAAGGGCCGCAAAAACTGTTTTAATTTTATCCATTAACTGGGCTTTTGTATTACTGGAAGTGCGATTGGTGTCTTTTTCAACTGCGCCCCATACAAAATAATCCATGGGGTTAAGGTCTGGGGAGTTTGGAGGCCAAACATTTGGACTGGTGAAGTCGTAGAAATTTTCAGACAACCATTTTTGACTTTTCCCAGAGGTGTGGCAAGGGGCCGAATCCTGCTGCCATACATACGGCCTACCATTGCCTACCCTTGTTATCCAGGGCTTGACTACAGTTAGCAACTCCACGAACAAAGCCCGAATTCCAATGCCAGGGTTCTTCAACACCTGTTCCTGCAGATTTGCGAGGAATTCTGCTGTACGAACGCAATCAGATCGTCTGCTAGGGATCTTTCTTCTTGCTACATCCTCGTAGTCACCATTGCAAGTCTCTAGTTCATGCCTGATTGTTTTTACTGTATTCAGGGAGCATTGGGCAGCAGTCGTAATATCCTTATTTTGATGGCGGGCACGAATCATCATGATACAAGTTATTCTCTTCCATGATTCAGGTGGGTTCCAGCTATCCATCCTTTCTGACATCTTGTATATGAATGAAGAAGGGTCCAAACTTTTAAATGAAGAGAAGTGTGTGTTAATACATGTAACTTACGGAAAAATATAATTAATTATAAATATGTCAAATTTATCCCGAACACCCTGTATATAGAAGTATAACACGCGCATACTAGAAAATAATTAAAATCAGAGATAGCACTGTGGGCAATAAGCATGGGACATACAATGACATGAAAAAAAAAAGAAGATGAAATGATTACAAAGTTGGTAATCATCTGGGAAAAATTTAAAAAATTAAATTAAAAACCCAGGAGATGAACTACATGAATTCCATGGACTGATAGTTTGAAAATATATTCGATAATCATTATCTAATGTACAATGATTAATTTTAATTAACCCTTCATAACTAATTATTTTTCAACTAACAACTAATTACTGTATTTCTAAAGTTATCTGATTTAGCTAATTGTGCAAACTATCGCTATCGATCATATATACTGTACGCCTTGAACGTATAACTTGAATTAAATCTACTCTCCGTCTCCTGCTAGATAAGTTTGTCAGTTTTTAGCTAATCAGCTGACTCTTGATGATACAGTCCCTCAACACACTAGCCAATATTCTCTAAATAAATTCCCTCGATCTTATTGGCATCCATTAACCTAGGCAAATAAAGGCGGGAGCCATAATTCCATCACAGACACATTAGGATATGTTGACTAAAAGAGGCGAGAATTTGTTTTATATTAAATGCAAGAAGACAAACAATAATAAAATGGACTCTTTATGAAGATAAGTGAACGCTGTCAGCTCTCATTATAGCAAACACGGAGAGATCACGAAAATGCTTTGGCACAGTGGAGAATTTGCAATAGTGCATTTTCTTTATGATTGTGCTAAAGAAAATTCAGTTGAGACTTTTCAATAGTTTTTGTTTTAATAGCATTTGCGATGTTTAATATACAACGAACATTCTGTCAACTCAAAGTTAATTAATTACGTAAAATATCTGAATTCACACCTTTTAAAAATTGCATATTTGAATAATTAAATTATCATCATATCAAATCAAAATGACTATATAGAACATTGGATATAGTGGGGCTACAAAATTACTCTGAATTACTCCCTCCCCCATCAAATCAAACAAACAAACAAATAAAAAAAAAAAGACGGGTCTGTACGTACATAATTGTCGAAAATGGAAGAGTGTGACATTCGGGCTAACAGCTTTCATAGTCTACAAAAATTATGTTATGAACGCCAATTTACTTTGCCAATAGAGAACACGACTTAATAATTAAAGAAAGAAAAGAAGCAACCGATTGCAGGAAGAATTAACCAGTATGATTGCAAGGGACTTATACATAACGTGATTCTTTGCCATATTGATTTTGCCGTTATGCATAACAGTAATAGTCATTTTATAAAATGACTAGCAACCATAGGTCGCAGGTACAAATTCCACTACAGACATGGATTTTTTGTGAATATGTTTAGGTGATAGATGAATTGCATTGTATAGTGTGAGAACACTATCCTGAGTACTGGAGGTCCGAAGTGGATTGAATAAGTTCCACGTTTAGTTAGAGCAGGTTCCATGATGTATTAATATGCGATGTTTTACAATCTCTTTAATGGGTGGATTCACGTAAAAAAACATAAATAAAAATGAATATCAGACTGTGTGTGTGTGTGTGTGTGTGTGTGTGTGTGTGTGTGTGTGTGTGTGTGTGTGTGTGTGTGTGTGTGTGTGACAAATATGGATGCTATATCATCCAATGAACGTATTTCAGAAAAACCACGTTTTTAAGTTTCGATTATTAACCAATAGCATAACAGTACTGTTACTGGACTAAGATTCGATCGTTTGAAAATCATGCCCTAGAGACCAAACATAGTATTTTTAAAGCCGCTTCAAGCACTCCAATAAGTAGGGTAGGTGGTGGCGCATACTAGACGATGAAAATCATTTATTACCTGAATACAAACATTCATATGCTTATACTGGATTCAAACATACAGCTTGTAGGTTGGAAAGCAAATATGCTATCCACGGACCAAACATGATGGCAACGAAGATGACTAAAACAGAATACATGTGGGGTGGCACGTAAAGCCTGGAGAAGGATAATTGGTGCATCTTTCCATAGAAAGCTACGACACACTTTTTTTTTCACTTTGTTCTCTAAGTTTTTATCTAATTTTTTCCAGTTGTTTTAGGGAAGTAAAAAAAAAAAAAAAAAAAAAGACTTTTCAGATGCTGCTAAAGCAGTAGAAACCAACAATGGAAAATCGATTATTTATCTGTTCATTTGGAACAGATAAATTAAATTAAAATTATGCTTTATATTATTTGAGCTGTTGAAGCATATGTAACTCTATTATTGGAATCAGCTGTCACCAGAGCGTTTGTGAATAGTCTCAGGACTTTTTTTTAAAGACTGTGATCAAGACGCTGTTGAGGCATAAGAAAATAATAATAAATACTTCCTTTTTTTTTCTTTTTTTTTTTTTTACTTTTGTACCTTGTGCGTAGACCATGCAAGCTTTCGAAACCAAATTTGATGGAATAGGATGGTTAATCCCTATTCATACAGTATCCAATGTCTGTAAATTGCGTCTATTCTTCAGGCTGATTTGCCTGTTTTAGGGCGAAAACGCTAGTTTCCGGGAGGGAAAACACTTCCCCTTTTGTATGAGACCGGCTAACTCGCCTTCTCATACTTATTTAAGGTATATATTTAAAAATATCCATTTAAAAAAAAATAAAAAAATGCTGTAGGCATTTCTTTATAATTAATAATTAATACAATCCAACAAAACTGCCTGAAAAGTACATTAGCGCATTAAAGATCCTATATCTTTAATGCGCTAGTGACACGACTAGTTTATCACATATGAGAAGTGTAAAAAATAATGACTATTACTCTAATAGTGTCTTTGCATTACACAGACAAAAAAAATAATATTGAATATTTATTATATTTCTTTTAAAAAATTTCGCTTAAATGCCAAGTTCAAGTTGTGTGTGTGTATGTGTGTGTGTGTTTTCTTCGGTGTTTTGCATTTACGCAACGATCAAGTTTCATTTAAGAAAATTATACATCCTTTTCAAAACATTTAAGTTTAAAAAGAAAATCTGTTACCAGTTTGGTTATAAAATAACTTCTTCTTCCCTTCACGTATTAGGCCTAGTGCCATCCTTACGAGGCTATCCTTAGCGCTTCTAAGCCGTACCCGTCCCGAGGATAAGGTTGGCTTCCCAAAGGTTCGGTTTCCAAAAAGGAACCGAACTTTTCGAAAATAGAAGAAACTAGTAGCGCCACCTGTTGTAGCTTTTGTTGTAGAAATCAGCACCCTTCATTAGTGTTCTGTCAACTTTATGACATTTGTTTCATTAGAAGCCGAGTTATAGTGCCAAGAGTGACAGTGTGTTTTGACGAACGGTCGGAAAATCAGTTTCAAACAGAGAGCTGCGATTGACTTTTGTGTTAAACTTGGTAAAAGTTTTACCGAAACGCATCAAATGCTTAAAAAAGTTTACGGTGATGAATGATTATCCCGTACTCAAGTTAACGAGCAGTTTAAACGATTTCAAAGTGGTCGTGAGACGCTTGAGGATTACGAAAAGTCGAGCCGTCCAAAAACTGGACTGAACGAAGTTAACATCCAAAAAGTGCGTGATTTCATCAAAGAAAACCCGAAATCGTCCGTCAGATTGATTGAAGATGAATTGGAGATTCCAAAATCAACTGTGCACAACATTTTGACCAAGAGTTTGGGTCTTCGTAAATTGAATTCGCGATTTGTTCCCCACAAGCTGACCGACGACCAAAAAATGTATCGAATTGAACACTGCAAGGACCTCATTAAAACCGCTCGTAAGTAAGGACTCAAACTCCCTTGAAACGATTACTGGTGACGAAACGTGGTGTTTTGAGTATGAGCCTGAAACAAAGCACTAGAGTGCTGAGTGGAGACCACCAGAAGAAGGGCATCCGAAAAAAAAAAAGTCGCTTGGAGAAGTCGAAAGTAAAGAAAATGCTGATTTCGAGGGCATTATCCACAAAGAATTCGTTCCGCTTGGCCAAAGGGTTAATGGTGAATTTATCTCGAAGTTTTGAAGCAATTGATAGCGAGAATTCGTCGCGTACGGTATGAATATCGTGACGACCGACCGTTCGTCAAAACACACTGTCACTCTTGCCACTATAACTCGGCTTCTAATGAAACAAATGTCATAAACAGTTGATACAACACTAATGAAGATTGCTGCTTTCGACAACAAAAAGATACAATAGGTGGCGCCACTAGTTTTTTATATTTTCGAAAAGTTCGGTTTCTTTTTGAACAGAGGATGTATATCCGTAGATGCGCGTGTTCAAGGGTCCATTTCGCCTGCTTGCGGGAGGAAAAACCCTGAAATCCACGCCCAAGGCCGACTAACTTGGCTATGTCTAAGAAAGATCCTTAAGCGCCCCACGTCGGTGATGGGAATCGAACCCAGAACACTCCCCTTTCCCAGGCATCTGGTTGCGAAGCGCCTAGCCACTAGGCTAACCGCGCGGACTCTAAAATAACAATAGACATTTATTATCTGTCCTTCTAATTAATAGTCATCTTAACTGTTTTATTACAAGGTTCGTTGTTATTAAGTTTAATGTACAGCATAGATCCTGTATTACATTTCTGATGAAGAAGAAATAATGGCACATTGTTTTTTCAATGTATATCGCATTGCTTATTATTTATTCTCTCTGTCTTTCTCTTTCTCCCCTCAACACATACCTACGCATTTACTATTTTCCTAGATCAGGAAATGAAAAGAGATCAGATTAAATCAAAATGTACTTTTCGGGCAGTTTTTTGGGATTGTATTAATTATATTCGATTGTCATAGTAAAACCTGATTGGCCAAGTGGTCATCATCAGTTGCGGTTCAAATCTCACCGTGAGCAATGTTTTTGATTGTCTTTAGGTGGGGAAAAAATTTCATCGCCCTGTGTGAGATCATCTCCCCCCCCCCTTACTGGAGGCCTGAAGTGGCTTGAAAAATTCCATGTTTGATCTCTAGAGCAGGGTTGCCAGACTGTGTAAAAAGAATTAAAATACAAAAATATATAAACATTTTTTTAAAAAAATGGAAAAAAATTATCCGTAGCACACCGATGGTACTTATGTATTATAGGTTTACGACCTTTCTTGAGTGGAAATTGCATAAAAAAAAATTGATAGCGTTTTGCTATAGGTCAAATAAATATAGCATTCATAATGCACTAGTGACATCTATCGGAAAAAGAGGAAATTCATTCGTTCAGAAAAAGAGACTACAATATCTGCAGGCACACGCAAGCACTTGAAACTGGTGTTTTCTGGGTCATTCTGTGATGAGCTAAAGAAAACTCATCACAGATTTATATTAAAAAAAAAAAAGTCGGCGACTAGCGACGCGCAGTCTGCATGAGTAGAAGAGCGGCCATTAACATGCTGTTTCTTATGGTCGTGTAATTTCCTGCAACCCTCCCCCCGTTCAACCCTCCTTTGGCTACTAATGCCCCAGACTACCTCTCCAAGGTGAGACAGTATTGTAACAGTCGACTTGTATTCTGTCTCGCTCTTATCTGAACGGCGTAACGCTCTGGGGCGATGCGGCCTTCTAGTCTACAGCCAACTGCTGTCTTAATACGGAGAGAGGTAGTTATTTCTGCTAGGTCGCGCGCCTCTGCGCATGAGCAGCTGCTGTCCGCTTCCTGCTCTTGGCACACCTCCTAACATGTTTTAGCATCAATTAATGTGCGATCGGAGCCACATATCTAGCGTCGCGGTGGGGGGAAAGGGGTTTCAGATACGGCCCTTCTCGACTATCTGGGAAAGTCCAAGCGTGTGCACGTTAGCGGTGCAACTAGACTCAAGGGCGTGGCCGAACGAGCAGTTCTGCACGAGGAACACAAACAATGCACCGAAAAGTCATCATTGTTTTCAGGTAGGCTTAAGCCGAGACTGGGTCACACACGGGTGAGCGTTGGTGACAACCCGAGGATCGTCAGCTACTTTTATCACCAACTTCCGCCGATGGAAGCCATTTCCTCCCGACACGAAACGCTCTCCCGCGTTGTCCGGACTTACCCCTCCCCTACCCCCACTTTCCTCCTAGTACAGTCTGTTGATGCGGGATATATTTGAACACTTCAAACGACCCTCCTTCCTTCTGTGTGCCCAAATTAGAGGCTCATTTATTTTTATTGGTACTTGATTTTTTTTTTCTATTCCCTCTCGCTCTCTCTCTTTCTCTCCCCGTTATGAGTGGAAAACCACTGCAAGGCTTACTAGCGATGCAGGGAAAGAAACCTTCACAGGGCTGCAAAGCGTGTAATTCTATGTCACGTGATCTCACCAGCTGTCTGTGGTGATCGGAAAAAGTAATAGAGCAACCATCAGATGCACCTGTCCACAATGTGTGCTCGGGTGTGTGAAGGAATCTAGCACATGCGCCTGTGTGTTGTACGCTTAGTGTTGCATTGCTTAGTGGACCTTCTCATAGTGACCGGCGAATACGCTACAGGTAAAACTGTTACTAACAATCCAAGGAATTTTATAACGGATGCAGTGGATTAAATCTCTCGCAACATGAACTTTGTAGGTAAGCATTTAGCGTATTTGCATGTGACGTGTTGCACGTGGCATTCTATATAGTGTATTTTGTATTTAGTGCATCTTGGATGGTACTAGTGACCCGGAAACTGTGTCACTCTTTCGGTCCACCTTAGAATCTGCTAAAAGTGAGAAGACCGCACTTAGAAGTGCAGCTAATTTTCAAAATAATTTAAATTCAGCAGGATTTATTGGCTAATGCGAATGGATTTGGTGGTCTCAAAACGGAAATGTAATGATACCTACTTACGTAACCTGCACGCTAGTTAATCCCTGTAAAATCCTTATTATCCCTATTTCTTTATCTGCATTGCCGACGTCGTGATTAATGATTGACTACTTATTGATAGTTTGGTGGCTATATGATAAACTCTAATGCATGATTAATTTATATCGGTTGTAAATGAATTTTTTTAAGCACTAACAATGATTTCGCTTCCCCAATTATACCTACGTTATGTTGTGCGTACGTGTTCCTTAAATATTGCCCCATTAATACGTAAATAAAATCCTTGTTAGTTTCCCTCGTGAATATGATAGTACATTCTAATTGTGCAATTCAATGGGGTTTTTTTTAAAGTATTTTCGATGCTACTTAGCAACTCGGAACATCGTTTTTTTAACTAGTGGTTTTTAAGTAGTTTTTTCCTAGTTCAAAAGTATTAATTACATGAAATTTAATCTTATAACCTTATTTTTATGCAAATGGCTTTTATGCATATTTATGTATTTCATTTAAAAGTTTCAAAACGTAATTTATTTCATGATTCTGCTTGACTACCTAAGAAATTTCTTTCAAGATTTTTTCCTTCAATTTTATATTACATAGATTTATGTATTTATGTTTAAAAATACTGTTATAGATAGCTGTGCAAAGCGTTTATTAGGCCAAATTGTCTATTTTAAAATTTGTTTTTGATTTTTTGAAAAACAACTGAAATAGTTTATTTTGAGAGGGGTGCCCATTTTATTTACATTAATATCAACTAAAACAGTAGACAAAATAAGAAAAAATGAATAATTTCCAATCGATGTATACTCTTCATCCACCACTTTTGATTCTGGATGGATTTATAAACAGAGTAGCAGTGAGGAGAAAAATTATAGCTTCACCCAAAATACTAGTAATTTTGTTCTTTAACAGATACTTGTGCTACAGGGTGCTTTAATTCACTTGTGCTTTAATAGACACGAAAACACAAGGAAATACGTAAATAATATTTATTTATTTAAAACCATATATTCAGCCTGAAATACATGGCTTTAAATAAATAAATATTATTTACTTATTTCCTTATGTTTTCGTCTGAATTAAAGAAACTAGTGATTTCATCACTAAAACAGCTCATTTGTGAAGCTTATTAAAATATGTGTGAGCCTTTTTCTATACTCCTAAGTCATTTTATTATAATAGCATTACATTTTTCTGTACTTCATATGAGACTTCACATTTCCAGGAGACGGGAATCTAAAATTTGCTTAGCTTGGTTACAGGCGAGCATGGCATTGTACTGTGCGATATTGAGATGTTGACCATAATACCAACTTATTAGCCATCACACGAAGTCATAGAAGAATGTCAATATGAATCGAATTTGATCAATGACCAAAAGTCTTCCTTCGTTTTTAATAATGTTACATGTTTAGTCATGTTAATATCAGAAAAAGACAAAGAAAAGTAAAGGCAAAACTGTGCAAAACATCGAACCTCTTAATACTCTATCCAGCGTTTCGAAAGCAATAGATCCACTTCAAACCTTCAAGAATACAAGCTGCCTTGCAGCCTATATGCTTGGAAGCTTGCATTATAAAATTTATTGGTAGAGTTGAGAGTGTAAGAGATTACTATCCGTGTCGGAAGATTTGATTTCTATCATCCCGGTTCGACAAATAACCGTTGTCAAATTATCTATGACGAGTTTCAGTGACGAAAACCTAGGTTTTAATTATGTTTAAAATTATTTTTTCAATACAAGTTCATGACATGCACTTCAATAACACAAACTTTTTAAATGGTAAAATACATTGTGGTTTAATATTATTAATAAAATGCAATTTGTGAGTTATAGTTCTTCACCCGACGCAATCGAATGATCTTCATGAAACTAGCATCCCGCTGAGAAAAGATATCAATACTTATCAAAAACTATCTGGGAAGCCATTCTCATTACACTCACTGTAATATAAGCGTCCTAAGTTTCTTTGAACTGTGGGATGCCTAGAGCAATTTGAGTGAAGTCAATTGCTTTCGTTATGCTATGTAGTCGTGAAGATACATCGTGTATCCACTGTTATTGTTTGCTTATGCTAGAATCAATATGAATGCCTAGAAGAAGATAATTTTCTTATCAAGTATTATATACTACCAAAATTAAATTTATAAGAAGAGAAGTCGCTCTGTGGTTGGCTGGTTAGAATTACGGCCGAAGCGACTAAGGCTATGATGCCCTGTATGATGTCTGTAAATTGCGTGTGTTACTCTGGCAAGCTTCTTTGCAGGATGAAGAACCCAAGCGTATTGAATAAAAAATCCTATGACATAATTTTGAAATGGCTAACTCATTTTCAGTGGAAGAATTCTTATTAAAAGTTCCTCGCGTCCTAGACAGGATTTGAACCTAGATTTTTCCGACCAAAAGGTCATCATCGATACCGAACGAGGGTTATTTGGCCGTAACAAGCTGCGCTGAGCTTAATGCATAAAGAAATTTGTTAATAACACGTAACAATATGTCTTTCTCATCATTACGTATATCAATACTATAATGATGATATTGGTAACATTTAAAACTAAATTCAGCTGAAAATCATACAGGTTGTATTAGAATCAACGTAATTCTATAAAACTGAAAATAAAATATGAACCTGTTAAACTGGGATTTTTAACAGCTACAAATTATAAATGATCTGATATAAAAGGGAGAGAAATAGGAACGCCGTGTTTGAAAACAAAATAATGGGACATCATCCCTTTAGATGCACCACTCTTAAGTTATAAAGTTCTAAACTCTTCCGATATCATGCTACTTATTCCGCATATCGGTTACACAATATACGGTGAATGTGACCCACGTAATGATTTGTGAGGAAAAGCACTGTCATGCTACAAAAGCCCATTTCTTTGAATTCCACAGTGTTTATCGAATAATACATGTCTTCTTTATGGTGAAGTTTTTTAGACTTCCAACACACTTTTAGACCTTTCCGTTGTGATTATATGTTCATAATCTTCAAAACACTAAAATTCACAACGTTCCATTTCAAATGTTTAACACATTACTTTATATGTGTACTAAATTAACGCTTTAGATTACGAAACAAATGCACTGCGATCTAACGCCGATATTCGTTTGCACTTGTCATTGCTATTGATACGAAACTTATTATTGGTGTTTGTTCGTGGTGAGGATGAAATATTTTTAATAAAGCAATTTTTAATATGTAAATTTATTTATTAATAAATTCGTTACTGATTAGGGGAAAAAAGTTTTTTTTTTTTTTTTTTGTATATGCAGCATCCCCACTTAAATTTTTCACCGGCCGCCACTGGTAGTGACACTGCTCAATGAGCAGTGTCGGATTCACTTGTTACTGTACGTAACAAGTGCAAACGAATATCAGAGAGTCTAGCCGCAGCTGATCGAACTTGATAATTCCGACAGTGCGTTAGATCACAGTGCATATGTTTCGTAATCTAAAGTTATTAGATTTATTATTTATTTTATTATAAAGCTATTAATTAAAATTGTTAATCGAACAATTCCAATTATTAACTATTCAATCAATGTCGAAATATAAGCTGTAACCTTTAACATATTATATTGCATTTATATAATGTTGTAAGCATTGTTATTATTTATGAACACAAACAAAATTTTTAAAAAAATTCGTTTTTTCATTGGAGATGCTGTAATGTCGCAGTACTTATGTACAAGCCGCCACTGGATAGAATTAAAATGTCTAATACGCATTCGGTTCAAATTGTTATTTTATTTTTTCGCTCGTGAAACTTAAAACCCCCCACAGGCGGGCTGCACAAAATCGCACCGCGGACCGCATACGACCCACGAAGCCGTCTTATGGACAGCCCTGGTTTAAATGATCGTCATATGGATCTCATTTCAAATCCGGTGAATTGATTTCGTTTTCATCGTCATCAGTGTCCCACACAACAGATCATCTTCCGTACTGTCCATAAGATTAAAGATACCACACTTTTTAAATGATTTTATTACAGTCTCCACTTTTACTTTATTCCATGCTTTAATCACAAAATTGCACAACATATCAAGTGATGCAGCGTGCATAGATTCACCGTTTGTAAATGATTTTTCACCAGTCAACATCTAATTATTCCACTCTTCTCGCATGTGATCTTTAAATGGTTTGTTCAAGCAGACGTGATTGCAATATAAAAGTTAAACCACCTTGTGGTATAACAGCAATTTTTGTGTTATTTTTTCTAGAAGACTTTTAGTATTCTCAGTTAAATGACTACGAAACATATCCAACACTAATAAACTGCGTTTCTTCATTATACCGCCTGGTCGCGTTTTCCATACATTATTTATTCATAATTTCACACCATTTTCGTCCATCCATCCTTTTTCGTGAAAATATACAAAAACACCTGAAGGAAATTTTATTTTAGGTTTAGTTTTACTTTTGAAGATGATCATTGGTTTTAACTTGGTTCCAAACATGACATCACATCCGTAAACCATGTTTTTTCATGACCTGTACTTCGAACTAGCACACTCTTATTATCTTTAGACTCCACTGTTTTATTGCTTATCATATCAAAGCTCATATGAATTTCCATCCATATTTCCAATACTTAACAATAGAATTTCATGTTCTTGTCTCAACTGAATAATAAATTTATGGAAACTAGTAAGTTTGTGGTCAAGATCTGCTGGTAGTTTTTGAGCAATTTTTGCTTTTTGTCGTATTACCAGATTTTGTCTGTTCATAAAACGATTACACCATCCTGAAGTAGCTTGAAATTCTATACTTTCATCCGGATTCAATCTTGACCATTTTAGTGCATATGCTCTAATCATATTTCTTGTAACAAGATAACCATTCTGCCTTTGTTCGAATACCCATTCTGCAACGTGATTTTCCAGTTGCGGCCATCGGGTGATCCCAGTTTTCATCGCACATTTTTTCTTTGGCAATTTTTTAAAAATATTTTCGTTCTTCCTCCATTCTCTTACCATCTTCTCGGTTATGTCAAACTTTCTTGTAGAAGCACAGTTATTAGTTTGCTTTGCCATTTCAGTTACCCTTATTTTAAATCGAGCTTCATATTTTCTTCGTTTTGCTGCTGGTTCCATGATTTTAAATGATAACAATTTTAATAATCCCAAAATTTAAAACGTAAAATTAATAATTAATTAAAATTGGGGCTAATCACTTTTAATTAGGGTAATTCGCGTAAATACTAAATCTATGCTATGCAAAAAAATAACGGATATTCATAGATATAAAAATAACGGATATAACAACAGTACCTAACGTTTCATTAATACAAGAAAGAAGAAATTGTTGGGTTGTCTTATACCAGCGCTTCCCAAACTGTGGGCTGCGGCCCCCTTGGGGACCGTAGGTTTTGTTGAGGGTGGGGGGGCTGTGAAATAATGAAAACAAATTGAAAATGTTTTAAGACTAAGTAGATTTTTTTATCTTAAAATAAACGTATTTAATTTTTATTTTTTATTATTTCTTTTTTTATGTTTTAATGGAAAAAAAATCACACATTGGTGTGGTTCACAAATTTTGCTTCCTGTGTATTTCTGCGCTTAATGAATATTAGTAAATATATGCTTATTTATATAATCAATGCTTAGATTTCTGCATTTCAAAGCAGAAATCTAAGCATTGCAGTTTCATATATTTTACCTGATATTGACTTTTTGTTTAGCAGTATTGAAACACATCCATCACATTAAATTGTTATTAAACTTCTTTTATGTTTTTAATTCTTTCTTTATTACTTTTTCATTATTTTTTTTCGAGGGGGGGCGTGAAATATTTTAATTTTTCCAAAGAGGGCGCTGACATTCAGAAGTTTGGGAAGCAGTGGTCTTATACAACCGACATAAGCTTAAAACCTAAAAATAGTCTAATACGAAGCTGTATGCTGACATATACGGCATATAATTTCAACACATTCTGCTAAATCCATTGAAAATAGATTGAAACCAAAATTGAGATGTCTGGCTCAACAAATTTTGGCAAACATTCAAAATACCGAAGTTCAATACTTTATTTCCCACCAGGACGAAGCTATAAAATGTATACGCATGGACATAAAGAATCTAATTTCGCAAAATCTTACGAATTCTTCGAAATGCGCTTTCTTATCATTGTTTCCGATCATAACTTTACTGGTGCTTGGTAATTGCATAACCACAGGAAAAACTTTGTAATACATATATACCTGCTGTTAATTTCGATGCTACTTATCGTTCTATGAACAATATTAAAATGCTTAATCTTTACATGAGAATATAGAATACTTAAGGTGAGTTACCGGTCTCATACAGGAGTGGTAGGGTTTTTCTTCACTGAAAGTCGGTTTTTTTTCCATCTATTTCATGAATTCTTCAAACAAACCTGCCAGAAGAACACGTGAAATTAGCATACATAATATATTAGCATCACATTCTGAGTAATAATTCCAAATAAGAGTCCATTGGCAATGTGGTCTTCACTTCATGAATGAATCCGCCAACGTTATAATTTATGACGGAATGCAAATTGTTACGTGCCCATCATAAATAGTACAGCTTCCTGTATAAAATAGAGAATCCGTCAGCCGTAAAAACGCGAATGGAATGGTCAAACCCACTCCAGATGTTAACAACAAACTCACAGCTTCAGTACATAAATGTTATTAAAGAGCACAAAGGAACTGCACAAACAAACAGCGAATTTTGACATCGGTAAAATTACAAAGGTTTCTGCTTGTTTCGTTCATGCTAGTTAATAAGTAGATAAAGTTACTGCTTTGCCACTGAATATTGTGGATTCGAATCTCGATTCGACATGAATCTTTGTGAATGCTTTTAGGGAGCAGATGATTTTTATCATCCCGTGCAGCAAATCACCTTGCTTAAGCACGAAGTAACATATAAACCGAATTTGGTATCTAGAATAAGGTGAGTTTATTAGGAAAAAAAAATAGTATTTCTCTAATATTACAAATAACGTTAACCTACCATAAGTTATAGGGTACATGCATATTTTGTTTAATGCAAGACCTTCCACTAATTTCTAGTAGAACGTTGATAATCTTGTGTTCGGCTATTTTAAAGCATTAGTAAATAGCACTAATAAAAAAAAGCCCTATTGGACATGCAATGGATACAATGAATACAACGCTGTTCAGGTTTATCCCACTGATGTTCGCTCATTCAGGTCGGAAATCTGTGCCGGACACTATAGTATTCCGATGCTATTTCCTTCAAATCACGTGTTTACAATCATTGAAATGCATCTATAGGTCGGTCACGATATCTCTCCTTCAGGTCAGATGCTATTTCCTTCAAAACCACGTGTTTACAATCATTGAAATGCATCTATAAGTCGGTCACGATATGGATCCTTCAGGTCAGATAGTTTTAGATTTGAATTCCGTGAGCCTTCATAGATCAGCCGGTAGTATCGCCGATGTTCTTTGGATGGAAAGACTTGGGTTCGAGTCCTGTTTAGGAAGCAAAGAACCTTTATCAGGGCTTTTCAGCTGAAAATGAGTCAGCCGGCCTCATGCGGGGGTAGAATGGGGTTTCCTCTTGGAGACTCAGATTTTTCATTCTTTAAACCAGCCAGAAGAACACACACAATTAAAACTGCGTGTTAACAGATATAGTACACCGGCCTCCATAGCCTCAGGTACTCGTAATTCCAAATAAAAAACAAACAATTCGAATCTCATCTAGGATGCGACGAATCTTTAAAATGAGGACTTTTCAATGGAAAGTGAATTGCTCAGCCTCCCAAGGTGTTGTGTGCGATAGGGATTTTCCTTCCGGAACGGTGCCTCCGTAGCGATCAACTGCGCTACGGAGGCATCATTTGTTTTTCGCTTGGAAAGATTTGTATTCAAATCCCGTCTAAGAAATAAGAAAACCTTTATAAGGTCATTTTTTTTTTCAGGTGAAGATTAGTTAGCTTGTGTCACCTGCGTTTTTCTTCCGGAAACTCTGAGTTTTTCTTCTGCAAAACAGACAAAACAGCTGCAGAACACAGACAATTAACAAACTGGGTGTTTTTTTTCCTTCTTAATTCTAACCCAACCTCAACTCAGAAATCATTACTACCTGCCAGACATGAAGAATTATCATGTTGAAAGGTGTAAGAGCTAATTACTATAAAATAGCCACGATGATAGAACACTAAGGTAGTATCTAACAATGATCGTGGCCCATGCGCTACGTACATGCACCAACCAATACATGAAATTCATATACCAGGAGAGCAATACTACATATTTACACTGCCATCTCCAAACTTCTTCTTTGGTACAATGCAGATAAAAGGCATTCTATAGACATCCTCCATAGCCTATGCATCGGACTGAGAGCGTGTAGAGTGACTTCGACACACACACAGGAATGATTTCTGTTTCTCCACGGTCTAGGATCTGTATGCATTGGCCTGTGCTAATTGAAGATGTATATTCATTTTTAACAAAGAATAATGAAGCACTGTTCTTTTGAAATTGTTTCTGCCTTCTTGCATCTCTAAACACGGATTCGCTTGGGTCTGAAGGTGAGATAAATTAGCCAGTATTCTCAAAGTTTCAGTTTCTGTGTCAATCAATATATTAAGCCTACATCTTGGGCTTACTATCACCTGTAGACTTTCATTTTATAATTATAAAATGAAAGTCTTATATATTTTTGACTTATAAAAAAATTCTTTATAAGCCAAAATTTTTTTTCGAGAGGGGCCATGAAATATTTTAATTTTTCCAAAGGGGGCCCTGACATCCAGAAGTTTGGGAAGCACTGATCTAGATGATGCTATTTATAATGTTGCAAAGATCTCTCAAGTAGTTTTTGCCTATTTCAATTCAAAACAAGATCTGAGGCAAACTCTTTTCTATTTCACATTGCTCTTTTGAATCTGTAACGACAGGCTTAGAACTTTTGGGTAGTTTTTCGCGCGCGCGTGTGTGTGTGTGTAAAAGATAATACAGGTTTTTTTTAAACCCCGCAAGACAGACAAACTAACTTGAGAACTTACATGAAGTGAATATAGTGCGTCAGGAACAGTCTGAAGGGACAAAGTATCTACATTTGTGCTGATGGTTGCCTACCTTCAGCACAAAAGTATAGGTAGGAACAAGATTAGGGTCTAGATACTCTAGAATATCAGAAAACTGATCTGCTGGAGGACAGAAAAATGGGTAAGAAGAATCTGAAATAAGAAGGTGCCTAGACAACGGATCCGAAAACGGCAATAACCGACCAAGGAAGGCATGGTAAATGGAAGCACAAGGCTAGTAATTATCAGCGCAAGATGGTATTGAAATGGAGGCTGTGATATAAAATCTTACCGCCAATCCCCTACAGAGATCACATCGGAGACTGCAAGAAACAGGAATACCTGCTGGATCATGATCAAGACATTTTACAATATTGGAATACCACTTACAACAACTTAACAAAGTTAAGTGGTTGTACAACGACTTAATAGAAACATTTCATCTTCCAATGTAACACTACTATTATAAAAGGCAGACAGTAAATAATGGAACATTCCCCAGTACGAGAATACTAGGATTGCTCTCCCCCCCCCCTCTTGGTCAGGTCACTTGTGTGACAATGCTTTTGCGGGATCTAATTTCCTCAACAGAGGAAGTAGAGAATTTGTTTGTTTACCATTTTTTAAAACTTCTGTTTTTTGCTGAGTAGTGCAGTTTTATACTTGCATGCCGTCCGACGTTTTGTACTGTGTAGCAGCGATGTTTTTTTCAGTTGGATAATCTACAAATCTGTCATTAGAGGATGGATACGCCAAACAGACAGCGCAAGATGCAGTTTTTCAGGACTGTCAAAGCTGATTGAGATTAGTTAGAATTACAGCTGAAATAAATAAGGTTATAAAGTTCAGTGTAACGGCGTATATTCTCTGACTGATTTGTTCGTTTTGTAGAATGAAAAACTCGAGTTTCCGAAACGAAAAAATTCTGCTACTTTCGTACGAGACGGTTTAATATTACTGCCTTCAACTGAAAAGCGTTGATTCTAACCGATTCTAACCCCGAAATGAAGGACTAATGTCGCATCATTCTGACGACTGCTTAGGTGGCGCTCCAGGAATATCAAGCTATTTTTAAGTTGATATCATAGAAATCAAAATTATTTTCCACGAGAGCAGCAATAACCGTGACATGCTTCTGTGGAACTGTTACAGACCTTTTCAATATGAAGCGAACTACTCAGACAACAACCGGGATTGGTCGTATCAAACTGTTTCCACAGAAGCATGTCACGGTTATTGCTACTCTAATGGAAAATAATTTTGATTTCTATGATATCAACTTAAAAATAGCTTGATATTCCTGGAGCGCCACCTAATGACGGCGCATTAGCTTTAGGTAATGAAGCTAACGAAGGCGCATTAGCTTTTCGTTGCTGAGGGCTTCTGAAGAGGTTTATTTTCAGTTTTCACTAACTTTTCCAACTAGTATTTGGATGCATCAATCCGAGAGCAAAGTAGACACATTCAGATGTGATGTTATCCATATTCCAGGTCATTGGCATGTGGATGACAACATATCTGGATTGGATAGTTTGAAGCAAAACAAGTCGTTAAAAATATCTAAACCCTTCTATGTAGCAGGCTGCATAATCATTGGCAGAGGAAACGGCATATGAAATATAGCGTTTCTGAGACGATAACATTAGTCACAATAGAATTATGAAGAAAGCGTCTTAAAGTGAGACTGTTTTGAGAAATGATACATGAAGATCTAAATGGATTATCCGAAATCTCTTTCATCATCATTGATGAAAAGATTTTGCAGAAGGTACATAACAGGGGGATGTAGTTTAATGCAATGACATGGAAAGCCTGCCTTAGAATACTCAAAATCCTGATTCAATTCGTGAACATCTGGAATATTTTAGAGCAGCTGGCCCAAAGATACTGATACAGCCATGTTCTGTGGTTGAACGAATGGAGCAAAATTTCCTGGTCCAAATGCCTTTGTTAAAGGTATAATTTGCAGAATTACTGAAATCATTCAAGTCCGTTATGGTCATTTCCAGAATTAAATTTTGCATTTTTCTGCCTATATTTGTAACACTTGTTGTTCGCTATATGAGGATTGCAGGCATTCTTCCTCAGCTCTCTAAATCCAGTATAGAATTTTGTCTTTCTGTGCAGTTTCATACAAATGTCTTTTGTTCTACAGAATGTTTTTTCTTGTCCAGATTTACTGCGGTTGACCATCGGATTTTGTCTGTTAGACTGAAAAAAACTTCATAATATCAATGTTTTTAAAGCTCGGTAACTCGCCTAGATTGGCTTTCGTAACCATACTTTTGGGATAAGTCGTGTGTGTGTGTGTGTGTGTGTGTGTGTATTCTCCTTGTTGAGTTTGCGTAGTTGCGTTGCGACAAAAAAAACAGAATTTCGGGAGGAAAACCCGCTCCTGTATGAGGCCAGCTAACTCACCTTAAACTCTCGTAAAGGTTCTTCACGTTCTAGACGGGATTCGAACCCATGCCTTTTCAAGCAAAAGGCTTTATCGAAACCGACTGAACTACGGAATGGTATTATAATATAGAATATTATTAGCTACTAGTTAGATTCTGACTTCACTGTTTTTCGATGAAATACACAGAACAGTAATTTAGACATAAGCGAGGACTATCAGAAAAATGAGTCCAGAAATGGCAATAAAAAAAGATTGTTCTCCTGTCTTATGTCAATGTGGAACTCAATAAGCATTTAGAGTACAGGTGGAGAGTAAACTTTATGAATGCTATTATGAAAATGGGGCAGTTTGATATTATTAAAGAAACACACATTGTGTTCATAAGCAAAACTATAGTGATATATCAATTTCTAATTTCATTATCCACGAGGCATTATTTCAGCTATGAATATGTAACCATAGCAGAGAGTTAAATTAAGCCGATGTTTTTATCATAGTAAAATGGACATATGCAATATGATTTTCCTGTCTTCAGTGAAGAATGCTGCAATCAGAAATACTATTCACAGAAATATTCTTTTATTACCTCAAAACCAGTTTAAATTCTTCTTGTATGCATTGTTCTGATACATGTTTGTCCAAACTGTAACTTCGACAGACAAATTAACTTTTTTTTTTTGTATAAACTGCATCATTAAAACCATTATTTGATATGTTCTACAGTTATTTGGTTACTAATAAAATCCAATAATATTTCGCCAATTAAACCTATTGTTCCCACTCACTGACGCGTCTCTCTTTAAAAGCTATTAGTTCATGCCAATCCCATTAATAATATTATTATACTGAGTAGATTTAATCACGGGAGACAATTTTCCGTCAGCGTTAAGAGCAGGTGAGATGCACCACCTGCATATTTCTATAAATGCTTTATCTACGCTAAAGGCTGGCAGGAAAGCGTGCAAATTCACGACATGATCCGTTAAGGTAGAGGGATCATGTTATTTTGCTTTTGTTTTATAGTTCGCGGTATAATTAATTCTTAGTTAAAAATGATCCGTAATATGATCTCATCAACCACTTGATTTTCGCTGGAATATTAGTGATGTTTTATTTCTTCCTGAGCTAATGAGTTAATTATTTGGTTTTACGTCTGCCATTTGGACTAGTGATGCACTTTTAAACAGCTGCGAGGTTATTTAAAGAGAGGCTTTTCCTGTTTCTTAACCACTAATTACTGGATGCGTCGAAAAATCGAGCATCTGTTATTTTCGGTAGATTAAGCAATCTTTTTTTTTTAATAAAAAAATATGATCCAAAAAAGCGCTGTTTGCGCAAGTGCCGCCAATGTATGTGAAAAAAAATCAAGAGTTGATAACTTAAATTTTTTTTTGTATTTATATTTATTTTTATTGCATTTTTTTTTATTTTTTTTACTGCCATACATACAAAACGTACATGTTCTTCAGTCTCTGAAAAGTTCACTATGGTAGGTAATAGTTTTTATATTTCACAATAATAAAGATCCTCTAGCCATGAGATGAAAAATTTATTTTTATTCCAAACTGAAAGTGATTTTTAATAATAATTTGACTATAAAAGAGGATACAAAACCAACAGATAATTCACGGCCGAAAGAAAAAAAATGTAAAAAAAAAAATCGTCACATGTCATGGTGTACGGTCTGCTGAAGGTTTATTTGAAATTAAATAACGAACTCAAGGGAGGAAGAAAGATAAATTAAAGACGACAGTCGGCTTTTGTCATAAAAAGAGAACACCTGTTTAGTCTTATTTCGTTTCTTTGATCTTTTTTGAAGAAAATTATGCAACACGTGTTTGGTAGCAGAGTGGAAGGCTGTCGATGCAGCCGAACGAAACCCAAATGGAGTGAAGCGTTACTTGTGTTGCTCTAGGAAGCAGAAGATGAAGCATGCAAATCCAATGCGGGTTGGCTTTGTGTGTTCCACAAAGTAGATTTTGTAAGCAAATGGCAATAACACTGTTTTGTCGGTCAGAGGAATTTTTAGTTTTAGTTTTTCATTTTTTCACAAAGAGTGATTACCTTGAAAATTTCATTGGGTAGACAGTCGCTAGCTATATCATAGGACTAATTTGCATATAACTTTTATGTTTAACTGACAATTGAAAGACACATTGCTACATTAAATTGCTTATTGTTACTTAGTGTCATAAAACATAAAAATCATGTTATTAAAACGCACCGTTAATTTTTCTGAACAATACAAGCATAAAAAACAAAAATTAGAAATTACACGGCAGGAACAACAACAATAAAGTTAGATTTACTATATGAATTTGTCCATCAGTTATAATGCCTTTGGTGGAGGGTTAAATTTTGTGATTGTTTATTGGGAATCTATTACATTTTAAATATAGCTTTCCGCAACAGAAGGCGGGTTATTAAGGATTATCAATAAGGCAGTTTAAAGTCATCGAACAAGTTATTTTAGTCAGCCAACTCAATCACTGCCAGTTTGTCAGATTTGCGAGAGGGAAACGTCAACGTTTTTGGGTGAATAATTGCTTGCCAAAGGCCCACTTTGTTCCACATACGCCATGGTGACATTTAGTGAGTCAATTTAAAAATATAAAATAATAATAATAATAAACACTGCGCAATTTATTGGGGAATTTGTTTATTAAAATACTAAGACTAGAGCCGTGAAACAGTAGGCCAATTTTATAAATTAGACAGCAATTAATAAAAAAAAATAATATAATAATAATCAGGTTATGAAAATTAAGGAGAGTGTTAAAATTATATCAGGATTGTGGAATACTGATTGTGAAGACAGATTGAGAATTTGTAGACTGCAGACACTAGCAAACAGGAGAAAGAGGGGTGATATGATTGAGACTTACAGACTTCTGAAAGGTTCATATAGGATATCAATTGATGGAATTTTTTTTATTTTATAGAGGGTGGGGAAAGGACAAGAGGACATACTTGGAAGCTGAGAATGAATGCCTCTAAGAAGGGGGTGAGGACAGATTTTTGTCTCGATAGGGTGATTCGTGATTGGAATGAATTGCCATTGGATGTGGTGAGTGCAAGCAGTGTGAATGAATTCAAGAATAAGTATGATAGCTGGTGTGTGTGTAGTATGTGGCCTCCCTCGATGAGTCCCCGATTCCCTGGAGGTCTCTCTCACTACTACTACTACTACTAATAATAATAATAATAATAATAAACACTGCGTAATTTATTTGTCAATTTGTCTATTAAAATACTAAGAGTAGGGCCGTGAAACAGTAAGTCAATTTTATAAATTAAATAGCAATTAATAAATTTTTTCAATATAATAATGATAATCAGGTTTAGCAATTTAAAACCTTGTTTTACGAGATAAACATTTTTATGAGGAGGAAACACTTTTTCTTTCACATTAACAAGTTTTTAACAAGACGAGGATGGTGATGGTCATTGTATTCGTTTGAATTGCGTCCGACGCAATGAACTAAGGCTGTGAGATAATAAGTTGTCTCTATTAACTGCATGTTTTCTCTGACTGGTTTAAATGCTTTGAGAGGTGAAAAACATTGCTACTTCCGTATATTAGATTGGATGAACCGAAAGGACAGGCCTCTTGTCCTTTTTTTCAGCTATTGTCAGTTGAAGTTGGTAAGTTCTCTTATTTTGTCCATCCAACTCTTTTTGTGGTCTTTCTCTTCTCATTTCCTCAATCTTCTCCAACATAACTGCCTTTTCCAATGATTCATCAGCTCACATAATACAGTATGTCCAAAACACATCAACTTCTGTTTAGCGATCATCACCTCCAAGGAGCATTCTGTCTTTATACTCTCTAAAACCTTCTTCTTGGTCATTCTCCATGGGATTCTTAATAGTCTCCTCCACGCCCATAATTCAAATGAATCAATTCGCTTTTGTCTTTCTTCTTAATAAACAAACTTTCATATCCGTACATCACTACTGGAAATGCCATTGCTTTGACAATTCTAACTTTCGTAGTCTCACTCATACCTCTATCATTCATAATTTTTGTCAAGTTTAACATAGCTTTTTTTTTTCCATGACTATCCTTTTAATTTCATCTTCACATTTACTACCCTTTTTGATTCTGGACCCCAGAAAATCATAACTTTCAACGATTTCTATTTTATCTCCTTCTATTATAAATTCGTTTAAATTGCCAGAAGCCATCACTTCTGTTTTGTTGATGTTTAAATTAAACCTGGCTTTGTTACCTGCCCTCTTAATAGAATCATATAATACTAACAACAAAACAAGTTAGGCCTAACAAACGAAATCATATTAGTTTTGATATAATCATAGAAGTTTTGCATTAAAAAGTACTTCTTAAAAAAAGTACTCTTGCATGATGGAAGAAATCGAGAGTATACACAAGATAACAACTTATTTCAAATTCTAAGTATGTTCAATAGTTATTTTGTCAACTTATATGTAAAATATCAACATCCATACCATACCGTCAATAAGCATAATAATTACACTCTTATATCACATAAAGCAATTTTTATTTTTCAAATAGGGAATAAAAGAGCTTGAAGGAATTATTTGTCGTATTTACTTTTGTTGTTATTTCATTCGTGCTAAAGGCAAACTATAATTATAGGTTTAACCTTAGTAATTGCATAATAGCAGATTTAAAAAGTGATTAAATATTATTATTTTGCCTTCAATAAATGCGATAACTAGAGAGGGGGAAACTGAATCATTTTTAAAACACTCTCGTTTTCTCTCTCTCTCTGTATGTGTGTGTGTGTGTGTGTGTGTGTGTGTTTATTTTATATTCATGGTAGACCTGTAAACTGTTATCTTCAGATCGATAGAGTTCAATGGTCGAAGGGAAAAGTCATTAAAGTTTTACTAGCATGCAAACAACTTTGTCACGTTTTGGCAAAGGCTGTCTGATCAGAATTTTAACACCATACTTTCGCTAGTGTTCGTGTGTCCTTCAGAAAAATTCCATGATGTAGATGTCTATGAATATCATTATTACACGTCAAGATAAGTTTAAATTGATTTCATTAGGCAAAAAAAAAATTTTCTCCAGAGCAGCAAATATAAAAACGACCTTGTTTATGGAATTTTCCCCCAATACGTTAAGTAAACTCCTTTAGGGAAAACAAACTTGAGTTTGTTAGGCACTAAAAAAATAATAAAAAAACCTCTGGAATATTGATTGCATGCATAAGTCGATGACACTTACCTAAATGACAGTTTCTGTATCTTTAGGTCACGCAAAATTCACTCCTCTGAAATATTAATTATGAGCACAGAAGTCCAACAGAATAAAATACAATAATATATACGATGATGTATAAACTTCCTTGGAATATAGGTCTGTGTTTGCGCGCGCGCGCGTGTGTGTGTGTGTGTGTGTCTGTAAGAGAGAGAGAATTTATCACACTGATGTCCCGAACTAGTAAATGCCTATAGTATGATTTTATTTAGCTTGAATAGCTTTCCAGCCAATTTTATCAATCGTTATTTATCAAGTATAGTAAATCATTGATTATGTATATAAGGAGCTCTGTTTGTTTAAGACGGACGTGATTTTTATTCCTGTGCCCATAGTAATAGTAGGTTCTCCGCGACGTATATTGGCAGAGTCAGTGATGTTTCCAATGTGACGTCATGCGTCCATGTTTCCATAGTGACAATAATTTCTGATTTTCCGTATAAGAGTTATAAAAAATTCTGAAAACGTTTTTAATTTTTTTAAAGTTTATTAAAAATTTATTAAAAAATTTGCCACTTTCGTACAAGACTGGTAACTCGCGTTTAGGGCTAAAAAGGCTAAGAAGGCTAAATCACCTTTAGAGCTTAATAATGGTTAAAAAATCCTTATTTTTGAGGGAAATATAATTGTGCAGATCATTATTTGGTATTGTGCAGATACTACATGAAATGTATCCAACATGCCCAACACCCTTCATAATTTGTGTCTTAAATTTAGTAATCGAAATAATTGTTTTGAAGAGTTACTAAATGGTAGATCCAATGATAAGCAGCGAATAGGGGGGAATGCTGCACAGAGTTTATTATCAAATCTTGAAGGTAGAAAGAGTTCTAATAAATGATATTCACTCTGAAATGCTTAAATGGGAGGTGTAAAATCCCAAAAGAGCTTGGACAATTACTTTCGTCACAAGATACATGTACATTTGTCAGATCTGATGTATGTTCCATTCACAGAATGCTAAACATCGACATCTCTTTTTGATTCAACTGAAGGTTAGATAGCCGGGCTCTTAAGGAAGTGACAGAGTTTTTCCTTACCGGAAACCTGAGTTTTCCAGTAAAACAGGCAATCTGGCCAGAGTGCCTATGACGCTAGTCTCACAGCCTTAAATAATTTGAACGTAACAACCCAACCTGACCCTCTTTTTGATCTGCTCGGTTCAAAATTTCTTAACCACTCTGATCTCTTCGAATATTTATCTCTGAAGCTCAATTTATTTATCTTCGAATAATATCTCTGAAGTTAAATTTCCTAACAATCCAAACACTCGAAGAGAGAGGTTATCTTTCTTAAGGACTTCAATGTCCACAACACTAACTCGCTTCCCTGCTCCAATTTCACTAATCAAAGTGAAAGGAATGCCGAAGTATTTGCAAACTTAACAAAAACAGTTTTATCTACTCCACCAAAGACTACATCCCCATCCTACCAACACTCCTAATCTTTTCTTAACCAGCTCCTCTTCCAAATATACTGACGAAGTCGATGTCTCCCCCCCCCCCCCATGATAACTTACACCATAACCTCGTCCAAAAAGAATCTCCTTCATCCAGCCAATTTCAGCCTTTGGCATAACAATAGTGTCAAGTGGAATGATCTCCGTGATGGTACTGAAACGGTGGAATAGAAGTCGTGGATCCAAACACCGGCTCACTGAATAACAGAAATAATTCTAACTGGAATGAAGGTCATCATCTCCCTCATTCCAAACAAAATCTCCAACTACTATTCAAGCCTTGATTCGCCAAAGGTTGCGTCAAGGCAATTCATGAAAATATTCAGGATGTTCCAAATGGCTCGAGATCAAACTGAAGTTTTGCGGTTAACTTAGACTGAAGCTTGCAACAATTTAAAAAAAAGTCATTAAAAATACAAATCTGATTCTGAAAGAGCCAAATGCAGAAAAAAAGCGTCCTTCTCGTTCAAATGACTCTTGAGTCTCGATATACAATCGTAATATCGCCCACAGATAAGGGAGACCTCCTGACATCCTCTCTTCTTCTTCTCTTTCTCTAATTCCTGCATAAACAGCACAGCAAATTACCTCTCACAATACAAGAACACTTTATCCCACATCTCCTCTGTTCTAGTTTTAGGAAGAAAGAAATAAAAAAAAAAAAGAGTCCTAAATATCTTGGACAGCAATAAGCAAGTTTTCCATTTCTATCCTATCAATTGTGCTTAAAACTTGTCTTTAACAAGTAACATCCATTGTATATTGTCTTGGAAGGTTCCGTTTATCCCTGTTCTTTGGAGTAGCCTTCCTCACGCCATCTCTTCCAAAAACTACAATGATTAGCTGTTGAAGAAATATATTAACATATTTCTACTTTTTCCTTGACTCCCTACCTATATACGGAACTACTTTGGTTTCTGCAATCTTTTGTGTATATATACAGAAATCTTCCAGGACTCCTTTTTATTTCTTCCTTTTTTATTGTTGCTGTAATGCTTATATCAGATTATATCAGGAATGATTGTTTAGAACAGGGATTCTTAACCTATGGTACACGTGCCAATGGTGGTACGTGAGCCACTGCCGGGTGGTACGAAAACAGATTTGCTTACTGGTACATCTAATATCTTGAATTAAATATAGTGGTACGCCACTGGAAAAGGTTGAGAACCCCTAGTTTAGAAGCTCTAACAAAACGTATGAGCAAATTGAAAAATCTCATTTATTTATTTATTTTAAGTCCTTGCCCAGGCTATTGCGAATGACACTGGATGCTTTTAAAGAGAGTATATTCAAAAACGATACTGGTATTTATTAAAATATCTGTAACTTAAAAAAAAGACAATCTTTATTAAAGATAAATAACCAGTTTGATTAAATTCAAGCTCAAAAATTACTCAGTAGTAAGACAACTAATGGAACTCAGCAAATTGTTGATTTAATTAAAATAATCTTGAAGGGAGAAAAGTAGGTATAAGGGACTTCCACTTAGTCGCTTCTGACGAAGCCCTTTGGTTGGAAAGACATATAATGAGTTCAGAGCATATAATGTCTAAGACAGATACCAGAAGTTTGCTGCCTTGGGTAGAACAAGGCTCTATAAATGACATAGTAAAAAGTTGTTAGTGAAGAAGAAAGAACAAATAGATGAAATTCATTTTTACTTTCCAGTAGAAAATATGTGGAATAGTCTGTATAAACGGGTTATAGAATCTGTGAATTTATGCAACTTTAAGAGAGAGACAGAGAGACATGAACGTTACCACACTTGACTGGCCTACACAGAACCCTGATTTCAACCCTACTGAATATCTGTGGGATGAACTGGAGCATCGAGTGAGGTCAAGGTACGTCCCCCACAATAGTCCGGGACTTCATTACATGCCTACGGGAAGAATGGTCCAAAGTTCCCATTGATTGTTGCAATCTTCGCATCGAAAGGAGGTCCTGCATCTTATTAAGGTGGGCGCGATGGCTATTTATTCTTAACAATATAGTGTTCGTTGACTTCTTTCAGAGCAGTGTATATCCTGGTATAAAAATATGGGCGTTAATTTATTTCATGTCGTGTCACGCTTGATGAACATAAGTCTCTTGGTGGACGGCCGATAATTATAATATAATAATAATAATAATCTGACACTTTTAAAAATGTTAGTTTTATTTATTTCGTATGGTGAATCAACGGCCGTGAGCCCCTTTTACGGGGAGGTACGGCACCACCTCAATTCCACCTATTTTTATCCGGGCTCGGGACCGGCATAGCTGACAATTCAGACCTATGGCTGGAGGGATCGTCTTAAGTATTCCTGACTGTATCCGTGTGTGTTCACGGGGCCGGTTTGCGGGATAAAACAACTCCAGATAAACTGGGGAAGAAAAACCCTGCTGTCCACGTCCGGCTAACTTGGCTATGGCAGATCCTTAACCTCCTCTCGTCGCCGACGGGAATCGAACCTAGGGCACTCCTTCCACATGCATATGGTTGCGAAGCGCAAAGCCACTAGGCTAACTGCGCAGACAGAAGATGTTGGTATTACTATTACACTAAAAATCATTAATAATTATTGCTACTGTTTATGATTGACAAGTGATATCAATGTAACGAATGTTAAGATTAGCTGGATGGGATGCATATGGTGTTGACCATATTAGTTCTGTTGTGCACATATAAGAATCATAATAAAAATGAATTTTAAAAATGAAAAAATAAAATAAAAAAGGGAGACTAAGAGGAAGAGAGAGAGAGTGAATAAGCACAAGTCACCTTATAGGAGGTGGAGGAAAAGAATCTCGTGTTACACATATAGCGTTATTATCTATCCTTCCATTCTCGTTCGTCCAAGACGGAATGAGTCACCTACTTAGAGGTTTCAGGCAATTAATGCAGCCGGCTTGCCATTCCTTTGCTATATCTCCCGAGGACAAGTATTTATGCCTGTATGTTGTGTATTCACTAGGCTAGTTTGTCTGTTTCAAAAGATGATAAAAACAAATTTCCCAAGGGAAAAAAAAGACTACGTCCGTATGAGACCGGTTAACTTTCCATTTCATTGAAAACACTTGATAAAGGGTCCTCACATCACAGAAGGGATTCGAACCCGGATCTGTCTAACCAAAGGGTTCGTCTATAAACTGAGCTAAGGAGGTTCGGCGTATGATATACAATATGATCGTGATTGTTTTCCTCCATGCAGTACTCTCAGTATATCGTCCAGCTGTGTCTTATATCAAATTAAAAAATTAACAGAATTAAAAAAAATCGATTTTTTTAAAAATTCCACGATGAATTAATCGGTCTGTGGTTTTGGAGTTCTCTGCGTGATCTCCGATTTTTTCATTTAAACTCATAAAAATGTCATAAAATCTAATAAAATAGTCTCGAACACATTTTTCCGGAAGCGTTATTTACTTTGCAATGAAGCATGAAATTAATAATTCATATTATTAATTTTTAATGTGAATCCTACCCATGGAAGGTTATAAACCTCTAGTACATTATTATCTTGGGCGGCTAAGGATCTTTTCTATTTTTGTTAATTCTTGTAATTTTGTAAATTCATTTTTTACCTGGCCTAAACCCTGCTCTAGAGACAAAATATGGAACTTTTTTCAAGTCGTTTCAAAGCTTCCTTTAAATGCGGGACAGTGGTGTCATACTGGGCGATGAAATTCATATCCCACCTAAAAGCATTCGCAAGCCTCCATGCCCACGGTGGATTTGAAAGTGTAGCATGTTGATAGGAGAGCGGTACACTAACTACTCGGCCGACCAGTCCAAATTTGAAACAATATTATAACAAACTCATAATAAATAACAATTAACGTTATTACATTTATTATTAATTGAGTGTTAATTAATAATGAATTAATAATTAATACAATAATGGAAAAAATGAAAAAATAGCTCTTCAAAAACATAAATCAACATTTTTTACGCTTTTATTAACTCGTTAGTCAACTTTCATTATGCCCAATGAACCTAATGAACATATCTGAAATAGCATGATTTGTTGAGTTTTCTTTTCTTGCTCTGGGTTTTATATTCGGAAGGTAAGTGAGAATCCGATAGAGGACAGATAAGCACATATATGTAGAGATAAACTTATCTGCATTATATATATGTGTGTGTAAAAAAAAAAAAAAAAAAGTGCATATGTTTACCTAAAAAATAATAATAAATAAATAAAAAACCGAACAAACAAGAAAAAAGAAAAAGGAATGAGGCTTTATCTGACCAACCAGCGTGTCAGAAACGCAATTCAGGATGTCATACTATGACACCACCGAGAAAAAGTAATTTATGGTAAATGTCCGTGTTTCGCATTTCATTCTCCCTACTGTAAGACATTCTCCCGAGAAATCATGGCCGACAGCTACTGACAAGTCTGAAAAAAAAAAAATGACAAAAAAAAGGTAAAATGTTAGTTCCCGCATAGCAGCAGGGCAAAGCAGAGAGAGAGAGAGAGTCGCGGTAGCAACCACCTGGTTGTCAACCCCAGTACCCCTCAAGGTATATTGATTGCGCCTATTAGCAGAACACCACCTCAGGATGTGCTTCATGAAACCTAACCTATGCAAGCGCGCGCGTGAGCGCGTCTTTGCTTGCACCCACTTTCTTTACAACCCACTGGTACAGATGGACATTTTTTTCCCGCCAATTTCAGTGAATAGTGGAAAGAGAGTTCGCATGTCGCACATTCTTGCCCATTTCGGAGCGAGACTGATTCATTTCTTCAACGCGAGGCTGGCAACAATGAGCCTGTCTAGTAGAGATTTATTAAGTATAGCGTCTCCTTGCTCACAACAGTTTCCTTAACAATGGTAGGAAGTTTGAGAGTGTGTATATGTGTGTGTAAGGGGGGAGGGGCGATTGGAAACTGCGGTATAATGTATAAAAAAGATTTAATATGTTGAAAATGCAGATCCGAAACAAAACTAATTAATAAATACTGTATATGTCCCATGTGTATACTAAAAACTTAATGATATGTTAATAAATCTGTACTAGAGAGGGTCATTGTTGCCAGCCTTGTGTTGAAGAAATGAATCAGTCTCGTTCCGAACATGTATTATTTGCCATTCCTTGGCCTTAGAATGCACACTTTTTATTTAAAACTCATTTACCCCTTCACCATCCAAAGTTTGTTGATATTTTACAGGATAATTTAAAGAGATTGGCAGTATGGGCAGAGAAGAATGAATGCCAATTTAATATAGTGTAAGGTTATACGTTTTGGAGTTAAAAGATTACCATCTGGGTATATAAAAGATCTTTAATACGGAATACTATTTTGCACACATTCCTTATTATCAAATGTTCCTCTGTTACTGCTTTTAACATATTTTCAGAATGAAATCTAATATTGTACGACAATATGAAATCGTGCTATTCGAGATTATTTCTATTTTATTAGTATTATAAAGAGAAGTCGTTGAAGAAGCTATCACTTACTCGCATCGAGGGGTTGGTTCTTTTAAGAACCTATTTAATAATAAGTATTATTAATGTTGCAGTTTTTTTTTAATTTCTAAGTACGTAAAAAGTAACCACATAATTTGGGGAGAGTTTTAATTTTTTTTTTTTTTTTAAATATGAATCAGAGCAATGAACGTTAGTTATCCTATAGTACTATCAGTACCGTGGTGTAATATGGTAACCCTGCTCCGGAGACCCATCAAGTCACTTTAGGTCTCTAATAATCAGGGTGGTGATCTCACACCGGGAGATGAAATTCGTCTTCCACCAAAAGACACATTCACAAAACATCCATGCTCCCGCTGGGATTCAAACACACAACGTTAGCCAGAGAGAGTGAATACCCTCTCCGGCTAACAGGTAGGCAATGCATTTCTATTATGCAGTACTACTATGAGTGGATATGATGCAATAAATGTGATATATAATAAAAATGGTTATAGAAGTTAAATGGACTAAGGTTTGGCAATTGATTACAAATAGTAGTATTTATGAGCTTATCACTGTAATAAAAATGTATTTTTTAAAACAAACAATTTATAAACTCAAAAAGCTATAGAAATTTGTCCGGAATAGACTTTTAATAAACATCCATGCTTTCTCAGGATTCGAGCTAAATAATGATAAATAATTAAAAAATCTTCAAAATTTAGATTTCCGTTTTTACTTTTAGTAAATTCTCTCTTTAAAAATTAACAAGATTTGTGACACGTAATAGCTTTGGGTTTGAAGAGTATTATCGGACTGTGCACGTAAAATAAATTATTACCTTATATAAAGGTTATGTCAATATATCTGTAACCTACTGCGGTCAAAAGTATTTGACAAATTTTTATGAAATTACGGGGGAGATATATTCTTATAAAGCCTCGTTTTACTTTAAAAATTTAAATACATTTTAAGTTTACATTTAAATTTTCGTAATCATGGATGTAATAATGTGAAATATATAGGAACAGCACTTGGAGGACGTCTACATATTTTGATGACTACAAAGATTGGGAAAGTGGGCTCAGTCAGTATACCTCCTGGCAATTTTAATCTTGCAGCAGTATAACAATTTCTTGTCTGGAAAAGACAAACCAATACTTTACAGTATTTTAAGAGAAACAGAAACATGTTAGCAAATCGTATTTTAAAATAGGATTCAGATAGTCTTTTGTATTTCTAGAGAAAAAATGGCTTCGATTTTAGATTTTTCTTTCTGTGGAATAAATTTTTAATGTCTCTATTAATTATTAATGTAGCTGGACAATCTCTCGTACACATGCACAACATAGTCCAGTATTTTATATCTATCGAGCTGCTGGTTTATATTTTCAAGGATGGCCGTTATCTATACGAATGCAATTGGGAGAGGGAATGAGAGAGAGAGAGAGAGAGAGAGACTTGATCACTTTATGTTTCGTGACCGGATGTCACTGTCCCGAGTTCATCCGTCTCTCTCTAGAACACGCCTTTATCATCAATAGTTTCCCAGCCTTTCAGTGATTCAAAAGCTGAATATTTGAAAACGAGTTAGGCGAAGTTTCCCTTTCGTCAGTAAATATTTGAATTGGGACGATTTTGCTAGAGGAAGCAGACTGACAGGTAGAGCATTTCAAATATCCCTTAATCACCACAAATAATTTCAAGGTATCACTAAATGTTGAGAATAAAGTTGGTGTAGTAGAGAGAATTTTAGTACATTTTACAGCCGAATGTGGGGTGATTTTTCTTCTCCTAAAGGAAGGAAGAATAAGAAGACAAGAGGGGGAAAATTTTAATAAATCGAATCGAGAAACAAGGCAATAAATAACTACAGTACATGAAATACAGAAAACCGGGATATATTCTGTAAATCGATTTCTACCGAACAGTGAAATTATTTCATATTTTCTAGATAAGAAATAAGTCTGGATATATAATTCAAGGCAATCGTAATAGTACTTATAACATTACGTTTGCCTAATTCTGCCACTAAAACAGTCCGATTGAAACTAAAATTAAGATTATTCGAAGAATTTTAGTATGCATAACGCATCCCACCTCTTAAATTTCAATAAATTCCATCTTGCCAAAAAAGAGTTGTTATATGCTTAAGGATGGGTGGATAGGACAAAATGAACTTAACTCATCGTGCAAAATATATCTAAACACAGAAATCAAAGTAAATTGGATTGAAACGACGGTTAAAAAATTCGCAACTTTTCCTCGTCTTTCCATTTACCTTTGAAACAGAAAGCTAGAAACCATTTCCCCTCCCTTTGATGGCATAATGTTTATTACTTTAATCAAAGTAGTATTTTAAATGGTTAAAGGAATATTCTTAATAACTACCACTGGTTAGTATCCCCTCTATTCTCATGATTATCAGGGGAAAAAATAGCCTTTTAAACTACGTAAATAACCGAGTATACCCGTGAGTGAGTGAGAGACAGAAAAAAAAAAAAAACTTAGCTGAAACAGCAGTTTTAGAAGCCATAGAAAAAGGTTTATGTGATTATTCAGGAACTAATTTATTCCAATTGCTCTAAAGACTGAACAAATTTTTTTGTTATTTTCTTTCTTTTTTTTTCTTTTCTTTTTCTTTTCATGGTATGGTCTCTAATAAACTTTGAGTACATGCACGTGACATATGTATCATTCCATCTTAAAGCTTTTCAAAAGGGAAAAGAAACTGAAGACAACAGGGAGAGGGAAATAGAAAGAATAAAAAATTGAGAAAACAAGTAACAGAAAAAGTTTTATGGAAAGAGACGGTATGAAACAGAAAGGATAAAAATAAGAAAATAAGAGACACACACACGCACACGCGCACAAAGCCATAGGATAATGACGCCACAATTACGTATTAATACGTCACTGGAAAAAGGGAGTATCCAAACTCGCCACACGTCACTCAAGTGCCAGTTCCAAACTCTCATTTGCAGCACAGACAACTCCTTGCTAATACAGCAATTAAACCTGCTAGCAGACAGTATCGACCGAACCCAAGACCATGCGCGGTACCGTTTGTGGGGCATTCAAGGCCACCATAATCCAGGTATTCGCCGGAGCTCCGGTTGACCTCTACCTCCTTTTGGCGGATCTTCATATAGCCCAGTAACCTTGAGGAAGCCAGAGAAGGTTTTGCATCCGTCCTTCCCTTAACTCGAAGGTCCGTTTGCAACAGTCTGTTTTGCATTTTCAAATTAGATCGATCCAGGCCGACCACCACGCCCTGCTCGTTCTACCTGAACATCCCTGCCGTTAGTTCTACAGCACGTCAGCATGCGTTTCAGTATCCGGCAGAAGGTCGACGGGAATGGAAGGGAGAAAGAAACATGGGGGGGGGGGGAGAAGAGAGGCGAGAAGTTAGGAAAAAATTGGCGGTAGGCATTAAGGGTAGGCACGCGCTGTCATTCGAGCATCGCACATGCTAGGACCAGTTTCCTGCGTCAAAGATAACAGGTACAGGAAACAAAAAAACTGCTCCAAAGGTCATTAGACTGTCATCGCCACCTAGTCCTACTGGTCGCACAATTTACTTCTAGCAATAGAGATCATCGGTACAACACCGCTAATCTCACTGCAGCAGGGTTCTTTTAGGGGAAACTCACAACAAATCACCCTTCAAGGAATTCAACATATCAAAACCCCTCGAGGGAAGATTTATTATATATAGTAGCCAAAAAAATTAGTTGGCACTTTTAAACGAACCATGAATGGACAGTGACTAACACATATCAATCATAAATTCCAGCAGCGGGATATCGGGCATGGAAATATCCTTTTAATTCCCCAAAGTACATTCAAGAGAATGTGAGACTTAAAACGAGACAATAATGAAAGTATAACAATTCTTATTTCTGAAGTTATAGCCTGTGAACTTATGCTATTTAACTTCAAACGAAAGATTACCATGATGAATAATCCAAAGAGATAAGGTCAACATCGCTGTGGGTTATTTTTGAATTACGGTCAAAGCAACTAAGGCTGAGAAACGAGTGTATTATGACTTTCAACTGTGTTTTCAGGTTCGGTTTGCTTGTTTTGCGAGATGAAAAACAGTTTCTTTTCTTTTTTTTTTCTTTTTTTTTTTTTCCGGAGGAAAAAAGAAACTGCCACAGCCATATGAGACCGACAAACTTACATTAAAAAAAAAAACTTATAAAGGTTCTTCGCGTCCTACTTGCTGTTCATGATTGGTTGATCCATATGGAGACGTTTATATTCCTTATCCTGTTTTGTTTCTAAAGGAAAATGAAACTAGACTAATCCACCCTTTGAATAGATGTACCATATTATTTAACTATGTAGACTGCAGCAATATTACCGAAGAGTCTTCCTATGAGGACTCTTCGATCATCCCACGTTCAGTTTGCCATACTTAGTTACTAATCTGCACAGCAATTGCTGATGTTCATCCGTTCATTTTAAACAGAAATATGTACTTTAGGTACTTTAAGTATACACAAGTTTATTGACATGTTATACACAAGTGGAAATGAGCTCGTCAAAATCCTAGAATCAAACTGCTTGGAAAGGTCCTCAGAAAGGGCGTAAAAAGGGGTTGGTTTTCTTGTGTATTCGTAAAAATACATAATCTTTATTGTTAAAATGTCTTTCTAGTAAGCGAAGAGTCTTTACAAGCTCTTCTGAACTAAAGGTGAATTAGCAGACTCGGATATTTTCATCTCGTGAAACAGACAAACTAGGCAAGAAGATACACGCAGCAGTTAGCAGACAGAATCCACTGGCCTCGTTGCCTTACTTGCTTCGACAGTAATTCCGATCAAACTAAACAAAACTTGTTAAGAATACAGATTGATATGATGAAGATTATTTTAAAGAATAGCTTGGAATAAAATCCCGAGAAGATTTCATTCCCTTCTCTCACACACAAACTAGTGGAGTGTACGTGTCGATCTCAGTTTAAGAGATATGGGACAGGATAATTTCAATGTATCAGCTAGTTTTAGAGAATGTTCTGTATTATTTTTTTTCCCGAATTCATATAAAAACAGAGTAATTGTGAACAATTAATGTACCTCGTTTTAGAAATTTTTATTTTTTCAGGGATGCTAATGACATGCCTCAACTGTGTATTATATTAGGTATCATCGTGCATTTAATCCGTTAAAACATGGTTCATGGACTGCATCAGCGGCCCATCTATTCTCCGTATTGCAGTCAACGTGCATCGATCCAGCAAAAAACTAAAACTAAATAAATAAAATAAAATAAAATAAACATCGGATTTTAAGCACTCAAGGTTAAGCAACCTACTAAAGGCAGGTGTTGAGATTACGGTCACTAAGAATATTAAATTGCGCATGTTCTTCTGCCGATTCTAGAAAGAAATCCGGGTTTCCGGGAGGAAAACGACCAGCATGAGACCAGCTTACCTTCAGCTAAAAGTTCTTATAAATACTCCTGAGATCGAGACAGAGAGAGAAATGTTAATAATTTAATTGGTGAATAATCTCATTTATTATTATTATTAGCTCTACGTTCTTATCGTTTGGACATATGTAGCCCCCACTACTTAGATTTAATAGTTTCGATACTGTAACAAACCCGATTATCCAAATTACCGGCTCTCAAGCACAGATAGTTCCCACTTGATAAGTTAATTTTAATCCGTTTCTAAAGGTCAAGAAAATAATAGTTGAAACAAAAACAAAGTAATATTTAAATAGTTAAAGTAAGAACAGTTTAAATGTGTAGAATAGCACACACAGTTGAAGTGCTTAGATCATATTTCTCAATAAAAAAAAATATTAAAAAAAAATGAACGATGATTTTAATGATTTTTGAAAGCTTGTTTATGATCTCATATTTTGTTTCCTCTTCACTTTTTTAAATTAATTAAATTATATTTTTAAAGTGACATCACTCTCCGTAGTGTTACTTCGTTTTGGCATATTGTGCAGTATTAATAAGGAAGATAAATTTGAAATAAGACAAGATAACAAAAATGAAGATCAACACAACCGCTTTTTATATAAAACGTCAGCATGGTAAATGTTTTATGGGTTATGTAAGTCAGTGAGATGCTCTCGTCTGCCTGGACAAATAAACGTACGCACAACAGTACTGTATTTGTATAGCTACACGCATAATTTGAAATGCCGTACCTACATGTATGAATGTTTAGCATTTATTTATTGTAATTAAATTACATATTTTGGATTCTGTTAATGCTTGATATCAAAAAAAAAAACGAATTGAAATGAACTGAATTGAGATGAAAAGAATTAAAACGCGATAGCCCAGTGTCTTCTTAACCACGTTTTCTTAAGAAAACGTCATACAGATGTTTTCTTAAGATCTCTATCTGGGTGTTGCATCAATGGGCAGAGGTGATGGATCATGATGTATACGTCAAGTGGTTTTTTTTTTTTTTCCCACACTGACTACATCACGTGACACTTTTAGTGCACTTGTCCAATCTGTTTATTCCTTATGTCATTAAAGGCGCTTTCCTTTTTTTGACAGCTGAGAACGTCCATTTTAAATGCCAGAGTTGGCACTTTGTAATGTACTACGCATGTAGAGGTATGTATAGAATGTACTGAATGAAGCTATCTGTAAATTAAGATGTCTCTCTCCCTTTAATCTTCTGTCTTTCCATTGCTATCAGAACATGTTTTTCGGCTGCAGGTAAGCGACAGTCACCATCAGTCCACCGAAATCTTTCTTTAGATGTTTTATTTGTTGCCACTCTTTTTGGTAGACAATGGTTCAACGATTCAAATCTTGCAGCTTACTTACAGTGATGCTACATAGACGTATGGTTGTCTTTGAAATGCTCATATCCTTACTGCTCATAACTGCTTGTAGAATCCAGGTGCTGAGCAAAGGACTATTCCAAACGTTTCCAATTTTTATATCACAAAGGGCCCGGAAAGGGCTCGGATATTTTCCAGTTTCTGGAAAGGAAAACCCTTCACTCCGTAATAAGATGACTCAGTATAAGAGAGGATAAAAGTTATTAGCATTTAAGTGTTAAAAAAAGTATTTCTATAGTTATTTTAGCTTTCTTTTTGGTGATAAATAGAGTGTAATAATTAACAAAACTTACACTTTTATACTGTATATTATGCCATCTTATCATTAAGATTTATTTGCAGGTAATAAAATTCTCTGTTGAGTAAATAAACAACTGTTTATCGATGTTAATCCGTTGATAAATAACAATATTCACTTCCATAATTAATTATTACATAAATTGTAAGATATAACAATACAATATGGCCTGAATTATTAACGGAATGGAGACCTATTGATGGCAGTGGGCAAAATGAGAGACCAGAGAAGAGATTGCAACATGAAATTCTTAGGATTGCTGAAGTGCAATGGATGAGAATGCTGAAAAGAGAAAACTGAGGGAGACCCTAGTTCGTCCAGCAGTAGACTAATCCAGGTTGGAAAAAAAGAGAGAAAAAAAAAAGAAGAAATTCTCCGTGCCAATATAATATGCGGAAAGCCACATAAAAATTTACGAGATCGTGTTTAATTAGAACAAATACAAAACATTAGAAGGCGAATGCTGCGATTAACATTCTACTCATACTTGCTAACCGAAATGTGCAAATGCAATCCATAATAAGCAACTACTTTGTATATAAGTCAGTACAGAGAAGTGATAAATAATACATAAAGATAGGTGGTTAACTGAGTGGCTATGCGCTACACAACCATATGCCTGGGAAAGGAGTGTCCTGGGTTCGATTCTCGTAGATGACGTGAGGAGCTTAGGCTCTTCCTCAGCCATAGCCAAGTTAGCCGATCTTGGGTGTGGACTGCAGGGTTTTTCTCCCCAGTTTATCTGGGGGTTTTCATCCCCCAAGCAGGCAAACCGGCCTTGAGAACTCAACGCTTCTTCAAACACAGGATACACTGGGAGGAATAGGGCTAACCACCTTATTCTTGTGTACGGCTGCGATTAAATTAATAGAAAACCCTCGACACCGCAAGGTAAAAGAAGGGAAAAGGAAGAAGAAGAAAGATAGGTAGTTGTATTCCATCACTCTTAAAGAATATTCTTGAAGACAGGTTGTGATAGCATTAATACTTGGGATCGCTCATAAGGCAAGGGATTTTTAGAATTTTTAGAATTTTAAATGAATTTGTCAGTCACTTAAGTGAAAACTAAAGCGAGAGAAATGGTACGAAAATTCGTTGGAAAGCTGTGGTATGGAGTGAAGAAATACGATATATAATCTTCAATCAGATGGGCATGCATGTGAATAGTGATTGTCAGAAAATGTTATTTTCTGGAGTGTAATCCCATCTCTTGGACGTGGTAACTGTGGAGTGTAATTCCAGGAATGATTTCACCGCCGAATGTTATATTCGTATTCTGGATAATTCTGTGTGTTACTTATGCTAATTAATTAATTAGCGTATGATGATACAGCGGCCGTGAGTCCCATATGGATAGTACGGCACCATCTTATGAAACCAGCATGAAGCGCTTGGTTATAATGTATTTTTTATCTGTCAGTTGCGTGTGTTCACGGGCTGGTTTGCCTGTTCTGAGCGACGAGAAACCCGAGTTTCCGGGAGAAAAAAACCTCTACCGCCGTATGAGACCGGCTAACTCACCTTTAGTCGAAAGAGACCAGATAAAGGTTCCTCACGTCATGGACGGGAATCGAACCCAGGCCTTTCTGACCAAAACGCTTTGTCTATACCGACTGAGCTACGAAGGCTCTATTACCTATGCTATGGCGATTCCATACAGATCCAGTTGAGTATCAACGTGAAAATGCGCCATATACTGCAACGATTATGGCTCATGATTCGAGGAAATGGAAGTGCAACGGTCAGACTTACATCACAGTCTACTGTCCGAATCTTAGAAAATTTATGAACAAGCATAAATGTTTTCGAAGAATTAGTGCAAATAAAAGATTAGACTGACATTCATTATTCTATGTATTAATGTTTAATAAAAGTATTCTTAAAATAACCGACATTACACTCAGACTTATACTCAGCAGATCGTTCAGGTTTAAACATGCTGCTTAATAAAAACCAGAAAACCACGCAGGAGACGAAACAAAATTTAAAATGATCATTTTGCGAAGGACTGAGGATGAAACTAACACAGTCAATCTCCTTACAGAAATTGACTGTCAAATTTATTGGAGGAATGGGCTAAAATACTCGTGTGTAGGAACATGAACATTTAGTGTAAGGTCCAACATAATATAGTACATCTTTAATCGTGGCCATAAAGGATTCGTTCCCAGAAGAACAAAAATGAAGGTCATTAGCGATTTTTCTAAAAAAAAAAAAAAACAAGAACATTGAATTCATGCTACTACTTAGAAATATGACCTTTAAGTTTAACTAAACAAATATTTAAAAATTAAGGATGGTTGAAACGCGCTTAACAAATCATTAATTTTAATACCTTAATATTTAATACCCTGAAGAGATTACTTGTCCCCGAGACAAGTTTATAAACTCCTCTAGTAAAAAAAAAAAGACAGGAGCTAACAACTGTAAATTAATGCGAATATAATGGAACATCTGTCATCGTCCATCACAGCAAAACGACATTCTGGTAGATGTCATCTACACGACGTCTGTCCGATATTATGACAGACGCACTTAAAATAACTAGATACATTAAATATTAATGGTATTTTCATTTATATTCCTTCATCGATGCAAATCGGTGTCATTTCTTAGTTTGATGTCGCACATCTTGTTAACAGTGAAGAGTTTTATTTATTCATGACCCTCTGTATATCATTCTTATGTTAAGCACTCATGAAAATTATTTTCATCATCAAAATGGCACTGTGAATGATCGCAGAGTTTCGGAATTCACTCTCATAGATCGGTGTCTCTGTTTTGATAGGTAAATAGACATAGGATATTATTATACCGCGCGTATCTCATGCAGACGCTCAAAGATAACAACACAGATAAGTATGAAAGATTAACGATACTGCTCCTTCTCCATCCCCCTGTAACTGTGTCTGGCGTATATATATCAAACAATGAATATATATTCACGGGACGTGTATACACGCAAATAATATACTTAATAGAAGTAAAACGTATCTCAAAGAAAGAGCCGCCAACTTCGCTGGTTCATCTCATTCTGATCCTTGGCAGGTGTGGTTACTTATCGTGTATCTCTCCAGACTTTTGCTTGATCTTTGAGGTTAGTGAACTCCGTCTTTCTTGGAGTATTTCATCGACACACTCAGTTAACTTTTCTTTTTTAACGTGACGTTCTCCTGTCCTGTCATGCAGCGTACTTGATCATCCTGGTCGGTCATCCCCAAATGTCCCTAATTACCAATGCGAGCTGCTTTTTGAGTGACGTAGAATTATCACGTTAGCTGTCAACCCTGATCTTTTTTTCCCTTTCTTCTTTTTACCCAGAAAGCGTGCTTGAGAACATTAAGCAAAATTACGCCATATATCTCTTGTTATCTTTTCCCTAATAGTGTGTGATCATCCACTATTTCTTAAGATGGGTGTGTATCCACTTTAAAGAAAAAGTGATATCGTTATTTAGCTTTAGCTAGATTAGGTAATGCAGAACAGAAACAGAATGAAAAAAAAAATCATAAGAAATAATAAAAGAAAAATATAATAACGTCGCATTTTGTTTTATGCTGTGGAAGACGCAAGTTTTAATTTTTATAGTTCCATACTGTAACAAAAAAAAAAAAAAAAAAAAAAAAATCCAGCATATAAAATGGCCAACTGTTTTAACAGGTTAATTAGTATCATTTGTTTTATATATTACAAATTATAATTTACTGCACAGTATCTGAGTAATTTTAATAAGATATTGAATTCAAATACAATTGCAATTTTTTATTTTTAATAAAGAATAATATTCCAGATAGATAAAAATTGACTAAGAATGTTTTTATATTTGTAAAAGCAGTAAACACTCATAAATAAAAAAAAATCGTTAATTGCTAATTTCGTCGCATTTGATGAAATTAAGGTAACCATACAAAAGGTCCAACTTAGGGCTCATGTTTTGTAATGACTTGTATCTAAAACTGTCCAACAAGCAATTTTGAACTTCAATGTGCTAATTAATTAATTTTGTATTTCGACATTAAATAAGTAACTTTCTTATTCTCGTATTTATGGATGAAACAATCTTGATGATATTTGATCATAATTAACTTAAAAGGCTTATGTTGCAAGGGAATTTCTTCATCACGGATTTCCAGTTTGTTGTCCTGTCCATCAAATGCCAGATCAAGTTAAAATAAGATTAGCAACACTAACCGAACTTATTTTTTACAAATTTTATAATTGTTTTGTTTCCAGTCCAGATAAAAAAAAAGCTTACTGTGCAATAAATGACCGTTGAATGAAAATACCATTGAGAAACGACTCCATGCCATCTTAAAAAAAAAAAGGATTCTCTCTATTAACTGTGCAATATAGTACTTTCTATGCATTTATATATAGAAAGTACTACATTGTACAGTTAACAGAAATTTAAACAAATTTCTACCACCTGTACAAATCACGTCATAGCCTGGATCCTTCCAACCAATATACCAACTGAACTATGGAGGTTCTACACACTCAGTACCAAAAGAATAAAATTAATAATTGAGGACATTGTTTTCTCTTTTCCTTCTGTTCATAACGTTTCAGTACAAGCATCCTAAGGAATTATCTGTTATACGGAAAAATATACTTGGAATGTTCTTTTCCTACTTCGGCAACTGTATATGCACCCCATAATACAGTTGCCGAAGGGAAAATATATGCATTTCTTTTAGGTGATGCTTTGTTTTGTATTCCCTACTGCAAAAAACTAAAGTAGACATTTCATTTGGAGATTGAGGGAAGAAGGGATGTGGAAATTTTTGAGTTAGTCACTTCTTTCATTTATTTAAATATTGTTTCTGCAAGTATTTGGAAGAAACATTTCAAAATTTTTGAAACCGTTAAAGGGCTCTTAAATTAAGATTATTAATTTTTATATAGTGCTGATTTTCTAACTTGATTTTTTAATGTGTTTTGTAAGGACGGAGAAGAAAATAGACTTGACTTGCTTTCGCTTAAGTTTTTTAATCGATTTTAAATTGAATTTTAGAATTACCTATAAGAGATTAAATAAGATGTTTATTTCTATTTTTGTACAGATTTTTACAAGCGAGTTACTGTGTCATTGTTTTTTCCTCTTAATCCGTTCTAAAATGACAGAGAAGTCAACCTCCAAAATGCATAAAAACCTGCAGTTGATCAGTATGGATTCCGACACTCAAAAAGTGGGATTTTGTTGCTTATGTCACTGCGCATGCTGACTAATGTGATGATGCAATAGTTTCCACTGACGTCCACTGTAAGCCAGACCGAATAAAAGATTTGCGTGCTTGCTTTCTGTTTCTGGTATTTCTTCAGTGAAATAAGACTTCAATTTGAAAGGAAAATCTGAGTCAGTTCGGATATTGCGCAATGAACAGTGTTCGTGCATTCAAATTAATCAATAGGTGGAAAAACCCAAATGATCAAAATGTTTTATGGGTTGCAACACAATGTCGCGAGGCATCTAGCTTCCGTGAAGGCCCGATAAGCATTACAGACGATCTATGAAGTGGCAGGTCAGCGACAGCTACGAATGACACATCAATGGTTATCGTCAACATCCTATTGGAAGACTCCATGATGAAATTGCAAATGAAGAAAACACGAGCACATTTAATTTCAAAATTCTGATGGACATTTAAAAAAAAAAAAAATTGCCGGCCAATGGGTTCGACATCAGTTGATTGAAGACTAGTAAGCAACTAGCAGGAGGGCTGCAGAACTGCTGCATCCTTATGGGACTGAAGGCGATCAGCTTCTGAACATTGCCATAGACGAAACATGGATACTAGATTTTAAACCACAACTGAAAAGTCAATCTCACAGTAGAAACTAGATAAGAGTTAAGTGCTAGCGATAGACAGTACTTGTAGTATCAACTGTAACAGTAGCATGTTACAGGAAGCTTCTACAAGACATTTTGTACCCAGTAACGAATATGTCAGGATTTTTCTACGAAAATTCACAGTGAAGGACCAATGATATTAAGATGACAATAAGACAATAGACCACGTGTCATGTGGAGTACCTAATCTTATGAAAAAGCATGAAAGGTCAAGAGCTCATCGCTCCCTCTCCCCTTTATAGTCCTGGTAGGACTGCTCCAAACTTCGATCTATTTCCTAAGTTGAAAAGACCACTCCAAAAGAAATGCTTCATCACCACTGGTGAAGTTTCTGCTGAAGTAACCCGCTTCATCAAATATATATATATATATTTTTTTTGTCGGCAGGAATACAAGCCTTGCGCAAACGTCGTGCAGCAGTAATAAGCTGAATGGAGATTATGTTGAAAGCCTTAAAATGTGAAGATATCACACATGTAACATGCATACCTTCTATATGCATCTTCTCTAATTCTGAAGAAAGTACGTGTACTATTAGTCTTGATCCTTCAGGACATAGCGCTGGCAAATATTCTTTATTGTTCCTCGTTATTTCTGCAGATTCTTTCGGAATGACCAAAGAAAATATGTTTCATGTAGTTAGGCATAACTGCTAAATTCCGCTAAGAGTATCTGAAGATCGTATTTAAATGTACTTAGAAATCAGATGTAATTAGAAATTAGCAGACTATCTAGTCTGTAATCAGAAAAAGGACCGAAACTAAAAATGAAGGAACGAGACATCTGCTTGATACAACTTTTTTTTTTTTAAAAAAAAGCAGTGATGCATAAAAATTTAATTTAAAAGACACGCTGAATTATTTTATGGCCCAGATCCCAGAAAGCTTATGACCAGTCATGGTTAGAATCTGCAGTTCATTCAACTAATTGTTACAGAAAAAGAGTTCATATAATAGGCATAGAAATTCTGTGCAAATCATTATCTGCTAGCTTCTATATTTCGGGAATTGCCGGCCTTGTTGACCGAGTGGATAGCAGATCCGCTCTCCAATCAGTGCGCTGCAGGGTCGAATCCCATTGTGAGCATGGATGTTCTGTGAATGTCTTTAGGTGGGAAATGAATTTCATTCCCTATAGTGTGTGTGGGATCACCACTCGCCTATTGAAGGCCTGAAGTGACTTGAAAATGTGTCATGTTTGGTACCTATACCAAACATACAATAAAATAAAAACCCTTAACCCACTCAAGGTACTTACGTACTACAAGGCCACCTTTCGTGGGTATGAGTCACATTAATATTACATACGCCTTCAAACACAGTTATATAGAACTAAATTATTACTACCAGATTTTTTTTGTAGCATTTTGTTAACATTCTCCTAGAACCCAGAATACTAACACTTAATTACAGTATGCATAAAGTTTGCAGCAGGTATGTGTGTGCGCGCGCACACACATACCTGCTGCAAAATCTCGCTGAACACGTTTTCTGATCTCCCCCTTCCCACTCTCCAGTACGGATGTATTACTAATACGTTTCCTAAGCAAGATTCGGTTTCACACACACAAATTTCCTTTGAATTTCCTTGGGTGGAGATGACAGGTTTTCACACTGCTTTGTGTCAAACCCTAGACTTGTGAGATATGAGACACATTTTCCGAGACAAAATTGCAGCATTCTGTTAAACAGGGATTAATGAACTCTCGTCGGTTATACTAGGTCACTGGGTGAGGTTTTGCAGAAAAGGTGGGGAGGATATAATCGAAACGAATCTGTTTTTATCGGCCCACAGGCCTATAAAACATTGGTGATTTTATGTACTCTGCTAACAGGAAATCCGTTTCATTAATTATATATACCATATTATTTTACGATTCATTTCGGACCTTATTACAGCTTCTGACTGCATTATAACTACATTACCAAGAATTAGTTTAACCGCTGGCTTTTTTTAAGTTTGTACGCGTTTTGAAATTATGCATGTGATGAATTAAGCATGTAATCATGTCGGTCCATGTTTATTAACAGATTCTCTCTAGGAGAATAACTTTTGATGAAATTTAAAATTTTGAAATTCTTTGATAGAGAAAATATTTTAATCATTTTTCGCCTCATCACCAAACAGTACTATTTTGATAAACACACTTTATCAAAATTCTACTTATAATTCACGGCTAAGAATAAGCTGTTAACCATCAGGACCGTCGAGTTGCTTAATGGCTGTCGTTTTTACGGTGACAAAACTCAGGCTACGAAGTCAATGTATTATGTCTGTCAATTGAGAAACTCCCCTTCAGCTGAAAAACCTCTATAATGACTTTTCGCGTCTTGAAGGGAATTCGAACGCAGTTCTTTCCGACCAAAGGGCACCTTCGATACCGACTAGGTTACGAAGTTTATGCTTGATAGCGATGAACCAAATAAGAACCAAAGTCTTCCATCTACTTTTAATGAATACGTATTGATTTATAGTTCATTTTCATCCAAATGCTACTTTGTACCCTGATTAATATATTGAAAAGCAATTCTATCATTTTAATGAATGATGAGCGATTTTTAATTTCGGTAGCGCAATAATAAATACTGACTGCAAATTTACGCGGCTGAATTTAATTATTTGAAAAAAATTAATTAATTTTTAAAATTAAAATTCACTTCATTTTAAAATTCATTTTTAAAAATACTTAAAAAATAATTGAAACTCTGAATATAACTAAAACCAGAAGCTAGTTAATTTCCTTCAATTTTTTAAGAAGCTTAAAGTGAATTCAATAACATTTTGTAAGAACGGAAAGAGCAAATATATGTTCAAAACATTATGCCAGATGCAGCTTGTCAGCTATCATCTTAAGCAGCTGGGTGCAATCTTTTCTGAAAACACTAGTTATATTGGAAAAATTGAAACTCACATCAGGCCTGGGGTCACTGCAGGTCAAAAATGATAAATGTAAAATTTCAACACATTATTTTTCTTGTTACAGGTGCACCTGTCCGCTAAATACTAAGTATGCATTCTGATTGTGGTCACCATCTGTATTTCTAGCAAACCTGTTGGGATGGAAGAGAGAGAATGTAAATTTTTTTTTTTTTTTTTTTCAGTAGATGAAAAATTTCATATTTGTAGAAAGGACTTTCTCTTCTTATTTCTTCCTAATTAGAGTAAACTCAGTAGTGGACAACTTTCTTGACAGCGAGCCAGATGTTTGTCCTAGTAAGGTGTCACATTTGATGTATATATTGGGTGGTTACTTATGAGAGAAAACGTGCTAGAGGTCTAAGAAAAATAGGATTATAAGAAATATCACACATGGAATCGAATATGATCACGGCGGATTAAAAAGATGTTGATATATAGAGCAGAATTCTTCTGAATTATTCCTTAGACCATTCACAGTATTAGCTTAATGAATACGGTGTGTAGTACAGGCGAACAGCCTTTTGTAGATAGGATTCATAAAAAAAAAAAAAGTTTCCCCGGATGTATCTGAATTTAGCCGAGCAAAGGAATAATAATGTCTAAATAAATATTTAAATAAAAGTCATACGACCTGCTAAGAATGTAACTACTCAGAGGATTATATTTAAATTTAATGAGCACGCCAGGTTTACCGATCTAGTTGGTTGAGCGGATAGTGTCTCACTCTCCATCCAGCAGACCGGATTCAAATTCTTCTTGGCTTGCATGAATGATTTTAGGTGGCAGATGATTGCCCACTACTAGGCTTAATGGAAGCCAAAAGTGGCTGGAAAAAATTTCATATTATATCAGCAGGGGTTACCCATCATTATCCCCTTAACACTACTAAATTTATATATAGGTTTATAACTTTTTGTGCGTTGGGCTGGTTAATTTCGGCACGTAATTGAAATGTTAAGAATAAGGAATGAAGATTCAGAACCTTTCAAACTTCATGACATTAAATGTCAATGAAAATTAACTTTAAATGCTAAAATAAATTTCTACATTCCATTTAAATATAAAAAGACAATCAGTCAGGATAAAACAAAAACAGTTTCCCATCAGAAATTTCGGCAAATTACATTCCTCTTCCCCTCCAGATTTTTTGCCTAGAACGAAATAATAATTATTCGCTATTCACTTTTATTGAAATAACGTAAAGATTATTTCTTTAAAACTTCTACCAATATTAGTATGTAAAGCATCAAACACTACTGTTTATCTAACACCCTTAACTTTACCTGCAAAAGCGCTCTGCTTTTTTCTCTCTAGTTATGGCACTAGTCACGTGCTTTAAGAAGCACTTGGCAAGCTCCTTAGAAATAAAGTTATCTTACCAACATATTTTCGATGTTTAATAATCGTAGCAATCTTTCTTTCTAATGCTACGGTATAGTGTACGTAGCTAAACTGAAAATATAAGCTCAACCCTCGAGCATCAATGAAACCTCCAAGCACCTTTCACTTCAGGCCTGAGATGACTTGAAAAAGTTCCATATATAATCTCCAGAACTGAAGACTAAATGTCGGTAATATTATATATATATATATATATATATATATATATATATATATATATATACTGGAAATCCTACTTCAGATTATCGCTTTTAAATCTTGCGAAACTAGAAGAGTGGAAACCAATTTCCCAGCTGCGACATTATATTGTGATACTGACTGGGACTTTTTGACTATGATGTCAGGCTGCACAATGATGAATCCCTAAAACTAGTATTATGAAACCCCATCTTATTACTATACATGATCTACAGATAAACTTATAATATGTGTGATGATTAGTGTATAAAAATCTCCACCTGTAGGAAAACGTATTATTAGAATATAAGAATATTTATCGATAATTTTATTAATACCTACGTATAATAAATAAAAAATACTCTCTAAATATAATCAGGGTAGTAGAATATAGTGCAGTATTAAAAAAAAAAAAAGTGGTCGTGCACGCATACCCACATGCACAAATGGCACATAAAATAGGATTATTCTGTTGAATGCCAGCCATGGAAGACTGTTGGCCTCGTTGACCTAGGTTTGACAGTGAAAATCGTTTTCACGAAAGGGCGTGTCTGCATTCTCAACACGGAAAGCCGTATTGTACCGGAAAGCTTTTGTTTGAGAATGTCTATATGGATGAAGATGAAGCGATTTAAGAAGATAGCAGCCCAATACTATCTAATCGTACGTCCTTCAGCATGGAGAGAGCAAAGGAAATAGCAAAGATATAATAGCAATAATAAGAAGCATTGACGACACTAGAGGGAGCCAAATGCACTTCACAAATATTGGCCATATGAATAAATAAATAACAATAAAATAAAGGGCACGCACTAGCAGCCATCATTGTTGTAATGTCGGCTGCTCTTAGAATAGGCCTTCGTTGAAAGTGACAACATAATTGTGCCTAACAATGGTTCTCGTCCTTCAACTAGATGGCGCAAGTGTTGTATGGTTCTTTGTATTTTGATGGTGTTAGCAGCATGTCGAAACAGCCAATTCCTGGAGTATTGTAAATAGCATATTGAAAGTGGGATATTAACAAAAGCTAATCTCGACTAACAGATATATTTAAATATACAAAAACATCATTCGTTTCAACACTAAATATTTCTTTAGTGAAACCATTTCTGAGAATAATTATCTTAAAAGATAAGTACTCTATACGCATCTGGAATTTATTAGTTAAGTCCAACTTTTTTTTGCTTAGGAGCTATAATTAAACATATATTAAAAACGGTATTAAAATGCATTTACTGAATATGAAAGCAGATCATTTAAAAATAGAAGTACTAAATAAAGCATCAAAAGACGTAGTGGTACTGTGATAAAACAATTGCAAGAAATCCAATAGATGGAAAACACCCATTTATAGACTTTTCAATTCTTCTTACTGTATCTTCCTACAGAAGCTGAACCTTTGACCTTTCGCCCTATCCACATTAATTAGATTTTGGTCACATAATTAACAATAAACGAGTTGTGTTAATTAGAGGGGTTTCGCTAGAGCGATCCCTAGTTTGGAGGCCAACAGATAGATTACTTTTTTTTTATTATTTTGGTAGTAGTGAATCCCCACCATAGGATGCTCCACTGGTTTAGAACGTGCAGTGCAGGGGTGGCCAAGCATCTTATGACTAAGGGACCGCTACACACAAAAACCTTCCGACAAAAATCACCCCTTCCCCAGTGGATAAGTGATTGGGTAGCTAAAGAAAGTGATGAAGATAATTAGTTATTAGAAGCTTGAGGGGTAATGAGATAGGGATCGTATTTGAGAGCGTTGAACTTGTGGGCAGATAAAGAAAAGTTGGGATTCATTCCTTTTGGTTCCTCTCTCTCTCTCTCTCTCTCTCTGAAATTTATTTTAAAATGAAATTTAATATATTTTTTTTAAAAACAAAATGTGCCTAATTACTGTGGCGTTGTAAAACTGTAAGTGCATAGTTAATATTTTTTCCCAATAAATTACAATTCATATAGAACTTTTAAGTATTTTTTTTTATTTAGTTCAAGCGCAAATTGGACTGTATCAGCCTGGATATATTTTTGTGCAAACACACATTTAATGATGGGACAAGTTCTCCGCCCTCCCTCCGGTCCTCAGTTTACCTCGATAGTGAAATCGTGTTTCCTCTCCACACTTGTTATTTTATTTCCCCGTAACTACCCCAGATGTCATACGTTGACCGCCCATCTGTTTTCTACGCGTAACCAGAGGCGCCTTCGTAAATCAGTGGTCAAACAAACAAACACCCGGTAGCCACCTCATAAATAAGGGATTATTTATTTGTCAGGAAGTTCGACCCCTTTCGTTGATAATAGTCACTCGTGCGATAGGTTGAATAATTGCCACTAGGCTCACGTGCTGTGATGTTGGCTTAGCAATAAGAAACAAACTAAACAAAATTGCTCTACACATCGCAAATATCATTGCAGAATGCACGCTTAACTCTCTACTAATTCTGTTTAAATAATGAAGATTTTAACTTCCTATTGACCTACATCAGAAACTGAGGTATATTTGCTAACAAGAAATAAAAATATAATAATTCACTGACTTATATCTAGATCTGTGCTTTAGATGCGCTGTCTTATACATGGACTTGAACATAATTATCGGTAGGATTAATTCTTATCTTCTCATAACATTACATATATTGATTTTATTGTGCTGATGATAGCACTACCACCGGTCAGATTTAATTGTCAAAAGGTTATTATTCGAAGAGAAAGATGTTCAAGATTATATATTTTTTGGCCTACATTCTGTCTGCTGCTTAGATTCTTATGGCTTCAATAAGGATCCATAATCGAAACATAATGGTGTTATGTTCCCAAAGAGCTAGATTTTTCATCGATTTAAGCCCAGTGGCTGCAAACGGTCACTCTCTATTAGGTCTGTTGAACATAAGATTAGTGGTTATCAAACCTATTATATCGTTTAACAGTTGCAATATTTTAGCATATTTTTCTGAGAGGCAGTTCCTAGGGTAATCAGCGTCATATTCACGATCATGTAACTATTATGTTCAGCTATGTCCAACATAAAAATGTCACAGATGAGGTTTCATGAACTTCGAAATGATTAATAAAAATATGCAAATTGTTGTTTCATGTGAATTGTATACTGAGATAACCTAACAAGGAAATATCATTATTCAATTATAAGAAAAGTTCTCTCCTTTGCCGATAGATGGCACGGATACCAATTGTGATAACTGCATATGCAGTTAAGCTGCTGGTAAAATGATAGAATTTAACCAACGACTAAACTACATAACCGAATATCAAAGATAAAATCAAGAGAGCAGAATAAATATAGTGTATTTTGTGTACAATCATAAATGTGTTAATTTCGTTTTATTTAGGTTTATATGTAGCATGTGTGGGTGGGTGGGTGGATGCGCAGAGTCAGCCAAACAAAATAGAAGAATCATATGCAAAATACGTTTTGAGGACCTAGTTTAATTAAAATTACTATAATTCTTACTGGACTTAAATAATATGAAAAATGGAAATTCAAGAATATTAACATATTGAAAATCATGTTAACGATTTTCAATATGTTAATCATGAAAGTCATATCCGTATTTTTATGAAATTATTTTCAATTTAAGATTATCAGTAAATAGGTGACCTACGATTTATGAGACCTCCGGTTAAAAAATATATATATAGGTCCCATGAATGTTATTATTTAGCCAATAATAAGTCAATAAACAACTGACTTTTTTTTTTTAAATTTCAGCCCATTTTTAAAATGCACAGTAAACATTAACAATGTTGTACAGCTATTATTCCTATCATCAAATTTTTATAGCAGAAGGAAATCTTGAAAATCGAGAATCAGCAAATTCGACGTTTTCCAAACATTCATAGTTTTCATTTCTTAAAAATAACGAAGATTAAAACAAGACAATAAAGATTAATATGTTTCAATAATCGCATGTAATATTCGCTTGAGAACGGCTATTTATAAATACTTTGCGATATTTATAATGTTTAATTAAATTTTTGTAAACGTAGTATTATAAATATTTTAATTCAATATTTATAAGACTACGTATTGTAAACAACTATCTAGAAAGTAATCAAAGTTTTTATTCTTTCAAAGTTAATCCTCCCCATATAGCCCGCGAATTATTTTTTTAGCGATGAATTAACAGCAATCTCACAGATGGGTGCAATAGCCAACATTCCAACACAGGCGTTTGCTGTTTTTTACACGATCTCACCAGATGGCAACTAGTCGACAACAATTCACTGTTGCTAAACCAAATAATTAGTTTCATACGGAAACTTTTTTTACCCCTCTTGTTATAGCGCGAACCGAATTCACACTCGCACATCGTTAAAGGGAAAGGTGGGAAGGCAACAAATGATACTTGGAAGGCTTGATTTCTCAGCTCTTTACTTCCCTTATGTCTCTGACAGGCTATCATTAATATTCATGGGTTACAGTGGCCCAAGAAAAAAACCGTTTATTATACTTTCCTTAGCAAAAGGGGGTGAAGAGGTCTGGGAGAAGAGATGTTGTTGCTAAACTAAATAGGAAACCAGGGAAGGTCCTCTGAAATCTATATTAGCGGATGATCGCTACAGGAGCTGTCGTCTTTTTGCCCTGCGCGTGCTCTAATCCCGAAGAGCGGGTCAGCCCCCTTGAACTGGCGAGAAATAGGTAGCTGCCGTCATCGCTAAAAGAACTCGGTCGCCCGTCCGTCACTATTGAATTGTTCCCTGTCACACAGAGCATTTATCTTCCAAGTTTATAGTCCACCGAGCAGCGGGGAGAGGTTCTATCGCCAGACGTGACCCCACCAGCTTTCTGAATGCAAGTTTCGGCGTTCGCGCGGCGGCTGTTTCGGGCGGGATCGCCATGGCTGGCGATAGGACACAGAGAAGAAGCCGACAGCAGCTCTCGATCATTTATCAGGCGGCTAATGACGGGAGAACAGCGGTGCAGCATCTATCGGGCCCGCCTTCTCTAGTAAAAATTGACCACAGGAGTCTGCTCCAAAAATCCCGACACTGATGTTTTCCGTAAAAAGGACTCCACACATATCTCTTTATTCCCCCCCCCTTTCCTCTCGCATTCTCATACACCGTCTCCATGCCTTTCTTTATTCCTCGAGTGTCCGGAAGATCCCTTCGTCACCTTCCGAAGAAACAGGTAGAGTTGTCCAGATCCGAGAATTGTGATGAATATAACAGCCGATAAAATCACCAGCTTACAGGTGTGTCAGTTGCAAGGATCCCCCACGTTGCGCAGCGGCCTGTAATATGTCATACCTACCGACTCAGTCGGCACTAGGAAGATCGGACCAAATTAACGGTTATGTTCAGCAAACCTTTTGAAATAATTGGTGGCGAAAAGCCGAATATTAGCATCAAGAGATGCCGCATTTTTGATCCTTATTTGAGACCGCCACACACACGCAAAACGCACTTCCCTTTTTGTTTTTCTAGTGGTTACGTTAATTCTAGGTAGGCTTACCCGATGACATGTCTTAGTGTTCTCGGACATGTTTGAATAGGAGCGCCCTGGACATTAACCAAACACTAATGATCCTTCTCGTGAACCATTTTACTGTGCTAAAATCGTTGCGTCATCCTTCTAATAGCCACGTTTCATGTCACTTTACGACCCCGAAAGTTAGTTTTTAAAAGGAGACACAATTTCCGCTGCGGTTTAAAGCTTTGCAAGTCAGTTCAAAGAGATTGAGACATCCACATCTCATTTGTGCTTCACTGGAATTTCTTTTCCAATGCAAAATATCTAACAAGGGTAATGTTTATGTACGGAAGCAAATAGAAAGAAGCACAGTGGGTATTGTGTACAGATCTTTTATGTTTCGAAAAAAAGAAAAAAAAATGCAAATCCCTTTTAAATGGTTATATTTTAGAAGAGCTGTACGGATTGCTTATCTTTCCTAAATCTTAAATTTTTTTTTCTTTACACAAAAAAGTAGTTTGAAACAAAAAGGAAAAAAAAATATATCATAGCCGAAATAGAACCTATTGCTGAAGATTAAGTTCCTACAAACTGTAACTAGGTAATTGCACCAATCTCTTGACAGTTCAACAGACTGTCAAATTTGGGGTGCCCTCGGGTACCCTAAATTGATTATTATAAATTATTGCCGGCTACCGTACACTCCCTGCGGCAATTATAATGATCAAAATATGACGGTGTTTATAGTGTGCTGAATAATATGCACTAAAACATGAAGTTTGAAACAAACTGCTGATAATATTTCAAGGTCTACAAGATACGACAAAGAAGAAATTCACAAGCTTCGATGACAAGAATGCCCTTCTTTTGTTTCCTTCCCTTCATCTTCTCAGCTAGCATTCAGCATTTATGTCAGTATACCACCCTGGGGGAAACAGAAGCTAGGGTCTCGTACTGAGATGTTGACAATTTAATCTTGCCCATTGACTGATCACTTCTGGGGATGTCAACGCTTGTTTGAAAGTAAGAAAAGAAAAAAAAAAACACTACCTGTACTCTAACTACTATTTCCCTTGGTTTCTGGTGTGTGTGCTCTTCACCTTGATCGCCTTGGATCTAAGCCAAGGAACTAACGTACTTCAAAAAGAGGGGAAAAAACTCTCTTTCCCTTTTCTTTCATTTCTTTTAATCGATTAGTTTGTCCTGTTTCTTTTTAGTATTTCTAGATTTTTTTCCTAAATGCAAATTCGATAATAAAATAACAACAATGTTATTTGCGCCTCATGTTGTTATAATTATTATACAAAGTTGCCACGAAAGAGCATAAATGCATGTTATTTGTCTAAAACAAATACAGACTAAACCTTATACTTGGCATAACTGTTGTTCTTGAGGAACTATTTTAACGGTATTTTTCACGCGAATAAGTAGAGGATACTTGAATTAAATGGTTGTATATGTATATATGTATATATATATATATATGTGTGTGTAAAAAGTATTTTACCTTGGGTATAATAAATGTTAAAGATACCAAGCTATTTTAAACCGGGTTTACTCCATTCTCCAAGTAAGCAAACAGACAAACAAGTCAAGTTTGCGCCTGCGAGTGTTGCAAGTATAGCTGATCCTGCACGTAGTGCAAGACCAAGGCAACTCATGGTAAAAATAGAATAAGTTCTGATCACTAATCTAAATATTTATCCTTAATGCAGAGCACATCTCCTGGAGGAGATGTATGATGCTTTGTATTAAAGGCAAGGGGCCACTACCCAGACCGGTTTCGACCTTTATTGAGGTCTCATCAGTGGGAGCCAGGCTAGAAATACCACGATTTTAGTAATACAGAGCTTATAAGTAATTTACCTTATAAGTACTTGGGAAATGGAGTAAAACCAGGTTTAAAATAGCTGGACTTTGTTTGAGGCGCAAACTTAATTGTTTACATACTTGGGATTAGGAGTTAAAATAACCAAGTTTATAAAATTACTTGGTTATCCTAAAGCAAACAAGTCAAGTTTGCGCCTGCAAGTGTTGCAAGTCTAGCTGACCTTGCATGTAGTGCAAGACCAAGGCAACTCATGGTAAAAGTGAAATAAGCTCTGATCACTAATCTTAATATTTACCCTTAATGCAAAGCACATCGCCTGGAGGAGATGTATGGTGCTTGTATTAAAGGCAAGGGGTCATTACCCAGACCGGTTTCGACCTTTATTGAGGTCTCATCAGTGGGAGCCAGGCAAGAAATACCAAGATTTTACTAATACAGAGCTTATAAGTATTTTACCAGAACAAGTTACCATAAGGTGTTTTAACCTTATTAAATAAAAATCTCAGGAGGAGATATAAATGTAGGAAGTATGGTGGTCCTGCACTACATGCAGGGTCATCTAGACTTGCAACACTTGCAGGCGCACACTTGACTTGTTTGTCTGTTTGCTTACTTGGGAAATGGAGTAAAACCAGGTTTAAAATAGCTTGGTATCTTTAACATTTATTATACCCAAGGTAAAATACTTTCTACATTTATATCTCTTCCTGAGATTTTTATTTAATAAGGTTTAAACATCTTATGGTAACTTGTTCTGGTAAAATGCTTATAAGTATTTTACCAGAATTACTAAAATCTTGATATTTTTAGCCTGGCTTCCACTGATGAGACCTTGATAGGGTGATAAGGGTCGGGACTGGGTTTGAGAGGCTCTGCTTGTGGATAGGTTTTTGCCTGTCTCTGAGTAGGGCCACCGCTGAGATTATAGCTCTGGCTGGTGGTGGGGTGAGCCTGCCACTGGGTAGAGCCAACGCTGAGAAGTTCTTCTCGATGACGGAGTGAGCGTCACTGAGTGGAACAACGCTGAGTTGGACGGTCTTTCGGCCACTATGGAGTGCTCTAAGGATCGTCCTAATTTTTAGAGAGGTCTTTACTTAAATACACCTCAATAAAGGTCGAAACCGGTCTGGGTAGTGGCCCCTTGCCTTTAATACAAAGCACCATACATCTCCTCCAGGCGATGTGCTTTGCATTAAGGGTAAATATTAAGATTAGTGATCAAGGCTTATTCCACTTTTACCATGAGTTGCCTTGGTCTTGCACTACATGCAGAGTCAGCTAGACTTGCAACACTTGCAGGCTCAAACTTGACTTGTTTGTCTGTTTGCTTACTTGGGAAATGGAGTAAAACCAGGTTTAAAATAGCTTGGTATCTTTAACATTTATTATACCCAAGGCAACATACTTTCTACATATATATGTATATATATTTATATATACATATAAATGTAAATTTGTTATAATTCTCGGGTTTTTAGTCAGTTTATATTAAAAATGAATATATGTGTGTGTATATATATATATACATACATACATATATACATATAAAGGAAAAGAATAGTAATAAACATTGGAGTATCTAAAACAACTGGAAATTACAGGTAAAAATTGCCACACAGAATTGATACATAAAAAACGTTGTATTTTTTCAAGTTGTTCTAACAGGCGTGCCATTGTTTATTGCAAGTGAACGTCAATATTGAATAACTGCAGCATGGCTATCTGGGATGTTATAACTCAAATTGTTGTTTAAGTGGACAGGGTTCAGCAGGGTTTCCCTTGATTCTTCAATTTTTCTCTCAAACTCATCATCACAGCGAAAAACATTTTCTGATCTATCCCAGCAAACGGAGCGGCTTTGTTGATCATCATTAGGATTATCTGAAAATCGAAGAAGTTTCGCGAAATGATTAGGAATGAGTGAACTTGCCTTTTCTATTTTTGTAAGATGAGATTCTTTAGGGATAAATTTTGGTGAGGGAATGAAATTGAGACCTTTGTTAAGAATATCCGTTTCCCCACCCGTTAAAATATGAGATCTGTTCACTACAACCTCAATTTTCATTATCAATTTTATCAACTGAATCATTATCAACTGAATCGATTTTCATTATCAATAATGCTAAACCTCCAACAGATAATATTTCTCTGGCTGAAAGACAAGCCCTAAAAAATCTAAAACAGAACAGTAACATTATTATTTTACCTGCGGATAAAGGCAATTCCACGTTCCTCAACTCTGAAGATTACCACAACAAAATGCTTCAATTACTTGAAGATAATTCGACATATTCAATTATTCAGGAAGATCCTACAAGAGAATTACAAAACCGTACAAACAACTTGTTAAAGACTACGAGTGAACTTCCTCATAATGTTCGCCTCTCTTTATGCTCTCTACATCCTCTTATCCCACGCATCTATGGAGTTCCCAAAATTCATAAAGAAA